>NC_056746.1:554763502-554861002 GCF_019279795.1 Protopterus annectens
AATGTACGAGGGTAGTGTGACAGTGGTGAGGTCTGCAGTAGGAGTGATGGATGCATTTAAGGTGAAGGTGGGGTTACATCAAGGATCATCTCTGAGCCCTTTCTTATTTGCAATGGTGATGGACAGGTTGACAGACAAAATCAGACAGGAGTCCCCATTGACTATGATGTTTGCGGATGACATTGTCATCTGTAGTGAGAGTAGGAAACAGGTTGAGGAGACACTGGAGAGGAATGAAGGTCAGCAGGACTAGAACAGAATATATGTGTGTGAATGAGCGGGAAGATAGATGAATTATGAGGATGCAGGGAGTAGAGCTGGTGAAGGTGGATGAGTTTAAATACTTGGGATCAACAGTTCAGAGTAATGGTGAGTGTGGAAGAGAGATGAAGAAGAGAGTACAGGCAGGGTGGAGAAGAGTGCCAGGAGTGATTTGTGACAGACGAGTACCAGTAAGAGTAAAAGGGAAGGTCTACAAGAGGGTAGTGAGACCAGCTATGTTATATGGGTTGGAGATGGTAGCACTAACAAAAAGGCAGGAGTTAGAGCTGGAGGTGGCAGAGTTAAAGATGTTAAGATTTGCATTGGGTGTGATGAGGATGAACAGGATTAGGAATCAGTATACTAGAAGGTCAGCTCACATTGGACTGTTTGGAGACAAAGCCAGAGTGTCGAGATTGCATTTGTTTGGACATGTGCTGAGGAGGGATGCTGGGTATATTGGGAAAATGATGATAAGGATGGAGCTGCCAAGTAAGAGGAAAAGAGAAAGGTCTAAGATAAGGTTTATGGATGTGATGAGAGATGACATGCAGGTGGTTGGCGTAACACAGCAAGATGCGGAGAACAAGAAGAAATGGAAACAATCTGCTGTGGTGAGCCCTAATGGTAACAGCCAAAAAAAAAAAAAGAAGATATATAACTCAGAAAGGATGTTGTTTGAGCTGGTCCAGAAAAAAGAAGATATATAACTCAGAAAATATGTTGTTTGGGCTTGTCCAGGGTTGGGTGGATGTCTCTCTTAGTTGCAGGGACACACATGTGTGATGATAAGCATGAAAGTTATAGAGAAATATGTGGCAATTGCGTAAGGCATGGTAGAGCTGTTGGAGAAATTTTGCCAAAAAAAAAAAAAGAAAGAAAAAGAGATGTAGAATTTAATTGCAAGGTATGCATTTATTGAAATTAATAGTACAAAATAATTTCTTAAAAACAATTATGTTCTCATGTGTTGATGGTAAACACAGTCTGGCTCAGTAAATTTAATACTAACATAAGGAAATATTGGTAGAACAGCTACTGAAACTAAAAGGCTTTTAGAGATGTGTAAATGAAGGAACTGAATACTGGAAAAAAATAATTTTTATACTTAATTGACAGGAAGGATTGGAAGCAAGATTGATTATTTTGCATTTCAGAAGGGTTAAGAAAACCAGAAAGTCATTTATCAGGATTCAATAAAGTCTACATGGTCATTTTACACTGTGTGTGTTGTGGCTCGATGCACACATGGATGGGAAAAGATTTAGATTCAGTAAGTGCTGTGTAGAGGCACGCACCCCTGCGCAAACAAGGTAAACACTGCAGCATGTTAATTACAGCATAAGCAGTGGAATTACATGCTAATTAACCAATCTAACAGAGTGGAGCTATTCAACAAGCTATAAAGCAACAAAGTAGACTTTGTGCTGGTGTTCCCAGTGAATTCCAAAACTTTTGGAATACAGTGACAGAAAGGAGTCTACATGGACAGAATAAAAAGAAAAAGTGTGAGATTTTTGCAGAACTGACCATAACATGTGACAGCATTAGATACAGGCTGGATGCAACAAAAGGAGAGTAACAATAGCAATGGGTCTATATTATATGCTCAAAGAAACTTTTCTTTGAACATATAATTGACACCTAAAGAGCAAACGGCGACGTCCATGAATTTTTTCTTTGGGAAAAAATTCAGTTGACCATTATTGGGATTGACTTTTTGCTCAACGTAGAGTGATCTCGGAGTTGGTATATTTAGTTAGGGGGGGGCACAGCCCCCCACGTCAGGGGGTGTGGGGGGGAGAAGGGGTTTTGAAGTTTGTGTTTTTTGTGTAGGCCCCGTGAATTTTTCCCGAGGAAAAAGTTCATGGACATAGCCATTCGTGCTTTAGAGCATTCGCTCTTTAGGTGTCGATAATTATATATTTGAAGAAAAGTCTCTTCGAGCATATAATATAGACCCCAATAGCAACATAATATCTTTTTTGTGCCATAACAGAAATCCAGCTTTGCTCCACATCCCCAAATGAACAATACTCTTTTAAGTAATCCAGACAGATAAAAGTGTAAAAGTGTGTGCTAATTAAAATAAATATAAAAACCATTAAACAGACTATTCATAGTTACATGTCAGCATATGAAACGTAGCTTATGAAATGCAAGCATAGCATCTAAAAATCAGTACTTCTCTGTGCAGATATATCCCAAACATGCTACGTGATGGTAAAAGGTGCACAGTAGTGGCAAGTAATGCAATTTCAAGGTTTTTTGATGTACAGACAGTTGTATGTGTGTGTTTTGACAAATGTGAAGGTCATTTTAGTCCAGAGAGTGGAAATATACTTACAGGAATATAGTACACAGTATACTCACAGACACACATTTAATAATAATTTGATAATACATAGTTGAGTAACTAACTAACTAACTGGCACAATACTATTGTCTCAGTCGTCATACACATAATTAATATCAAGTACACTATGTCAAGTGTTATAAGTGAGAGTTACTATAATGGTAAGTAGAACAACAGCAAATCTGTATGGAATATGCTGTATTTGAACCCAGAACCATGTGTATGGCAGTCCTACACTAACACCCGTTGCCACACGAGAGTTAAAATAATCACTATTTATGTTTCAGTTCATTGCTATAAACTGTAATGTGACAACAGTGAAAAAATGTTGCACATGCTGTACTATAAGCCAGGATCATCTGTACTCCAGCCCTTTACTTATAGCTGCTGCCACATGCAATAGCATTGATTGAATGCATCTGGTTGCTATTTGTGGCTGTCTATTTTCTGGGTAGTCCACTTATACAGATTGTGCACTGCTGAGCTTTTTGCAAATGAGATAAGCACAGCCAAGCCTGACATTCTTTTTCTCTGATTCCTTTGTTTGCGCTAAGTGGCACATCACAAAAACAGTGGCCAAAAAAGCAAGAAAAGAAAAATGGGAGAAATAGTTGAACTGAGGAAAAGCAACCTATGACATACACAGTAGAAAATGTTAGTACACATGAGATAGTTCTACATAGGTCTGGATTTCAACTGTCACTCCAATGCACCTTCAGAAAACAGGATGGGTGCCTTACCTTCTTTGTCACACAAACAGGTTAGCAGCAAAGAACTGAAGTGATTCTTCACACAACCAACTGCAGCAGAATGTACACTGACATCAAATCATAAATTATTTGCACATTTATTAAATGTATTATATTTGGACATAGTGTACTTTGTGAGCACACAACTTTTTATGATTATGGCTTGAAAATATACACCTCTGACTTACCTTTCTGTGCTTCTTGGTTATTCATCAGTTATCTGACCAGTACTCTGGCACATGCAGTGTGTAAGCCATTCTATATCACTGGCCTTAAAATGTGTGAGGATATTAACTGGGAATAATATGATATGCAGTTGCCAACAACTGAAGGGCAGGTTGGATAGCACAAACAAGCATAGAATGCTATTTTGGAGGGAGCAAATGTGAGTTGCTGTTATGGAACATACAAGGGTACACTGTTCTTTTGGGGGGGACAAAGCTGAGTTACTGTTCAGGCACAAACAAGCATAAACTGTTCTTTTGAGGTGAGCAAAGGTGAGTTACTGTTATGGCACAACCAAGAATGGACTGTTCTTTTGAGGGGTCAAAGGTGAATTACTGCTATGGCACAAACAAGGATACATTGCTCTTGTTACTCTCCTTGTTTTGCATCCTGCCTGCTGTTTGATCTTGTGAGGGTTATGAAGTTAGAAACCGCAATGTGTATCATTACTTTCTAACTTCTCTCTTTAATGATTTTCAAGTACAAATATATGCTGATAAAAAGAGGGCATACAATGATCATCAGTACTTTTGAGAGGTATGACTGTGAATCTTTGATGCCTGAGACCTACTACTTACTAATGGACACATATATGTCAAATAAGTCTCTGCATCACATGTTACAGTAATTTCTATACATATCTCCCACCTTTTACTTGCTTACTGTACCATCTGATGAAATACAAGGATATGCCTTAATGTTATTAAACTATACTCTCCAGGTTCAGGACTTACCTTGTAAATGCAACAGTTGCCACAATGTTACTTCAGGACTGAATCTGTCTGATGCAAGTAGTACATACCCAATACATGGGGAGGTAATGGTTCTGTGAATTCTTTGGCATCAATGTTACTATATGTATGTGAGAAGGAGGAAGGCTTTAGGCCCTTAGCTGGTGAGTGAGTGTGCTATGCATTGTCTCTTAGCCAATGCAAGGGCATACTGAGCATGCCTCTGTTTGCCTACACCCACAGCAGCTGATGGTTCCCCCTCTGACTCCTCATTGCCTGCAACTATGGTGACTTTTGCATTAGTGGTGGGATGTGTGCCCCTTCCCCTTGCTGATCTTGCCTTCAGTTGTTTCCTCAGGATTATATTGTGTAGTGTGGTACATACTGTGAGGATTTCAGTACATCTTCATGGATTGTACTGCAGGGCTCTCTCAGGTGTATCTAGGCACTGGAACCATGACTTCAGCATCCCAAACACGTGCACTATGACGTTTTTGGTTTGAGCGTGTGCCTCAATTATGGCATTCTTCCATCGCTGTGTGTGCATTTCTGATGGGTGTTATCAGCCATGGTTTCTTTGCATAGCCTGCATCCCCCAGTACATGACCTATGGGATATCCCCCCTAGCAAGCATCTGGTACAGCTGGAAGTTGTGCCAGATATGTGAGTCATGGTAACTGCCAGGGTTGCCAGCACATATGTTCAAGATCAATTCCATTGCATTACACACAACTTGGCAGCTGATAGACTGGTAGCCCTTTCTGTTAATGTAGAGCCTGCCTTGTTCCCTGGGTAGTGCCTTAATTTCTACATGAGTGTAATCTATGCCAACCACTACTTCAGGGTAGTGCACTACCCTGTAGTACTGTTGCAAATTTCTGGCCCTCTCTTCAGACGTACAGGGAAAATATATGTGCTCAGTGGCATGTTGGAGCATAGCATCCAGGAACTGGTGGAGGATCCTGGATGCTGATGCCTGTGACACCCCCAGCATGACCCATGTTGGTCTCTGAAAGATACCCGTAGCTTAAGATTCTAAGTGCTACACATACCTTAGTTTCCATTGGGATGGGTTCCTCTTGGCTGGCTCTCGCTCTGAGTTGAGGGTGGCAGAGGTTGCAGACTTCCTGTAGTGTGTCCTTGTCCACCCTGTAGTGCTTTACAATTTCCACATCATGTAGGTTGTGAAAAGTTAAACAGGGCCTGAAAAATCTCTTTTTTGGACTAGGCCTATTGCCGGCAGCAACAGCAGCATTGGCTTCAGCCTCTAGCACATACAAATGAGTTACAGCAGCAGCAGCCCCTAATATGTTGTCTGTAAATCCATGTCTGTACTTCAAAAGTTTTGAACTCCACAGGAAAAAACAACATGGAGTATACATGGATGCCTTATAGATTGTTGAATAGCTCCACCATGTTGGACTGGTTGATTAGCATGTAATTCAACTGCGTATGCTGTAATTAGCATCTATGAAACACAGACAAAGACAGATGGATTCCATTAATAATCTACACCATATAAAAAGGCAACCCTGTAGCTAGTCAAACTGATGGTGAGATGAATTGTATATGTTGGAAGACTGCAAAAATGATTTTTCTTCAGGATATATCTATACAGAGGAGTACTGAACTTCAGCAGGTATGCTCCCATTTTGTCAACTACATACTGCATATCCTGGAATGTATTTAAAAATAATGTGATGCAAAGGCTTTTACACTTTTATCTGTATGCATTAGTTAGAAGTGAACTAATGTCATGGGCATGTTTGACAAGCCATTTCAGAGCTACACATGATTGCCAATACAGGAACATGAATGCTGTGTCATAAATATGTACAAATGTTTCAGGGACAGATCCTTTGATAGCACTTTTAGCATTTCAAAATGTGTTAGCAAAATGGGTCACTTGTGTCTTCTTTTGTGGGGGGGGGCAAAGATGAGTCACTGTTATGGCACAAACAAGAATGAACTGTTCTTTTGTCAGGGAACAAAGGTGAATTTCTGTTATGGCAAAAACAAGGCTATGTCGCTCATCTTACTCTCCTTGTTTTGCATCCTGCCTGTTGTTACCATTTCACATTTGTAGACTGTTTTATGTTTCGCTGGTAAGTAATACTAACTGGCTACATTTTCTGTTTTTTTTCTGGAAACAGTTATTTTGTAGCTAGGTGATACTTTTGTGTATTATACTTCTGTTGTCTTTTAGCACTCCTACAAGTATGCCACTCAGGTGTGTCAATCCATGTAGACCCCCCTTCACCGATGTTGAAAATCAGATTATTGTGGATGGGTTTCAGCAACATGTTGCTTTTCTCCTGAAAAGGGGACAGGGAGATATGGCACCCAGGATGTAATAAATATAGTGGTAGATTGTCCATAATGTGAATGCCATGTACGATCATGGCAGAACACATGAACAGGTGTGACATACGGCAACTGTTATGATCACAACTGAGCACAGCCAAGCAGCTGCAGTGGTCTGTGACCAAATGGCAATTGGGGAAGGCCTGCTAGGGAACCA
Organism: Protopterus annectens; assembly: GCF_019279795.1. NCBI lineage: Eukaryota > Metazoa > Chordata > Ceratodontiformes > Protopteridae > Protopterus > Protopterus annectens. Next base: position 554,770,346 of record NC_056746.1, read on the forward strand.
CCACTAACCCCCAATGAACAGTTCCTGGCCAATATCAGAGATCCAGTCAGCTCCCAGGAGAGTGCAGAACAGCATGTACTGGATGTGGACGCAATACTTTCCAAGACAGCAAGCACATCCCAGGACGAACTTCCAGGTAGGCTTTGTTATCTGAACAGTTGAATATCATTGTATAGTAAAACAGTTGAAATGAATAAGTCAATTCTGTGTCCCGTCTTTTTTTTGGGGGGGGGGACTGAAGATTGCTACAATTATAAGCTTAGGTTAGAGTTGTCAGCCACATTCTTGTTGAAAGTAAACTTACTGCATATATAAAGGAGTAAATGTTACTGTTAATTGTGATGATGTTGCCCTTACCTCTTACTTTACTTCTTCCAGGACTGTCTGGACTACAGTGCAATATGTCTTCTGCAGATGGTAAGCCAAATATTTTTATGTCAGTACTGCTGAGCAATTTAAAGAAATATCGTAGTGCATGATTTTGATCTCAGGTCTGTTGTGTGCATTGCTGTATTGTCTGTAATAGTGGCAGCACTGTTAGTTTGTTAGCATATATTGCACTATACTAGTATAGATGTTAATGTATTCCTGTGTTTCTTGCTTTTTATCATAGGTGATCATGACAGTGGGAGGGTGAGCCCTGTGCCACCTGATGTGAGTGTATCAGCAGACTCTGATGATGACTGTGACCAAACTGAGGCACAGTCAGGGGATGCAGAGGTTGAATCTGACACAGAAGTTGATATACAGCTATCCTCTGAATTTCTGTTGGGCAGAGCCAGTAGGCATAAGCCAACCCTGTCCACTTAGCCTACAGACATTGGACAGCTGGACAGCAAGGACATTGATCAGGGAAGTGTGGCTACTGCAGCTTTAGTGCCTGTTGAGTCTGGCCATAGCCAAAGTGTTGGTGAGATGCCATACAGGAGGCTGATAGGGGTGCTCAGAGGGGGCCTGCTGTCCCTCCTCCACCTGGTGCAAGTGTCATTTCCCGTGCCACTCAACACATGTTTAGGGCCATCGTGGAGGCACAGGTACATTCTCATAGGTGTTCTAGACAAATGTTTAGGGTTGTGGATGTGACACAGCTTGACCTGCATGACTGCCTCCACCATGTTGCCGAATCACTGGATTGAATGAGTAACATGTTGGAATGAGAGGTGTCAGTAATGGACCAAGGGGTGTCTGTCATGGAATGGGCAGTGTCTGTGATGGAATGTATGCTGGGAGGGGAATTGCATCCTAATGGGTGTAGGTCAGCCACATCATCTGCTGTCAGCCAATGGGTCTGTGCCCAATCACACTCCTATAGTGGCAGTACTTCCACTGCTACATCAGTGAGTGTGCTGTCCACACCTGGAAGTGGCAGGCCATGGGTTCATTGTCTTGGGCATCCCCATGAAGGGAGCTCATCCAGCAGACATCAGTCATGTTCAGGTAACAGCATTGCATCTGACCTTGGGCTTGGAGGTGCAACTCCTGGCAGAGCCAGCTCTTGTGGTCAGAGATGACATTGATGAACTGCCACCTCTACCATGCATGGTTCACACCTGTTTGAAAGACCAAGATGTAAACTTAGCACAGAGCTTAGCTGTGTTTATGCAGACACTCACACACCAATTTCACGTGATGGACCCCTAGAGACACACATACAACAGTTACTTATTTTGTCTCACTGGACATTTGTTATTTTATCCCAATGTCTGCCTTCTTCTCCTTCATACCGACACACACTCACTGACCTTTTCTGTCAGCCTAGGCCTCCTGCCCTCCACACAACATCCTTTGTAAGTGATGATAACTGTGCCATATCCCTGTTTTCTATCTTTTGGATTAGGAATACAAAAGCTGTGTCTGATGCTCAAGGTTTGTAGCTAATTTAGTGCTTAATATATATGCATTTGTGTTGTTGAACTGCTCATTGTACCTTTGACTTATATTGGTCTTGGAAAGTTAGACAGCTGATAGCATCAAAATTTCACTACTGTATAGAGAATGCTATTGTAAGGGTTGTAAAGTCAGGAACTGCAAAGTATATCATTACTTTCTAACTTATCTCTGCACTGACCCCCACACAACACCCTGTGCAAGTGATGCTAACTGTGCCACATCCTTGTTTTCTATCTTTTGGATTCAGGGATGCAAAAGCTGTGTCTGATGCTCAGAGTGCATAGCTAACTTGGTGCTTAGAATATCTGTATTTGTGTTGTTGAACTGGTCATTGTACCTTTGACTTATATTGGCCTTGGAAAGTTAGACAGTTGATAGTATCTAAATTTCACAACTCTATAGTGAATGCTCTTGTAAGGGTTGTGAAGTCTGAAACTGAAATGTGTATAATTACTTTCAAATATCTCTCTTTAATGATTTTCCAGGACAAATGTCATGCCATCATAGTCAGACCTTAGGATTGTATGACAGCCCTGTAGTCAAACCTCATCAGAACAGTAATACAGCATAATGCTTTTTTTGTATGTACCTCAACAGACACATGCAGCAGCTGGAGAGACCACAGGACTTTCTCAGCATGATAACACAGGGCCTACAAACCATACCATGATATATATGGACAGATTAAAAACCATGTCACTGTAATCTGTCTTGTAAAGGATGAGGTGATGTCTGCCTGGACTCTAGGCCAGTGTCTGACCATGCTCTGGTGGGATGACTGTATATCCAAACATCTGATATAGCTGATGACATCAGCAGTGTCTGTTGAGAATATGGTAATAACAGTTTCACACATGGTGTGCTAAAAGGCTCTCTGTCATTTCAAGCAAGAGCACACACAGACACACACACACACACACACACACACACACACACACACACACACACACACACACACACACACACAGTTGACTGCAGTGAGAATAAAGCTTGTACCTATCTAAGTATGCAGACTATAGAACACAGTACTTAACACAACCACCATGGCACAAGTTTGGCTTTTGCAAGACTGCAACTAAACTTATAGTACAGGACATCAGCAGCCATGTGTGAGACAAGGTTTAGGCAGGCCTGCATAGCTTGTACTCAATTAGTGGTCTGATAAGTGTGGAGTACAACAGAGCTATGACTTCCCTGGTCTTGGATGTGATGTCCATATGTATAAGGGCACAATGTAGTATGCATATCTCAACATTATGGACACATAGTGATGAAAGTGCAGATTGCTATGAACATGTGTTCACAAGTCTCATAGCACTATGAGCTGAGAGGGGTGCTATGTATACCATAATTAGCAAGGTTACTTCATAGGTTCATATATTATTACTAGGCCAAATGCCCTTGTGGACCATTTTAAGCCTAGCCAATTACCCCATGTGAGAATCAAACCCTGCACTTTGTGTCTGTGATGTAAACACCTTAACCATTATGCCAGCCTTCCAATTAAAATGAAGTGAAAGAGGGAGGTTTCAATCCCTGTACCTGCAGCATAAACCCAGCTCTTTAACACAGTGTTAGCCCTCTGTGGTACAGCTAGACATCAATTGACAAAGGGGGCAATAAGTTATTGCTTGCTCTAAGGTTCAGTCTGTGAGTTTGGCACCAATCATTTGTCTCTGTCTGCTCCTTTTGTAATATGTTACCATCAGTGGGGGAATCTATATGAGGGTGTACTATTAACAGTTATCTGCAAATGTGATAAACCACAGGCCATCTGCCATTGCCTGTACTTTGGGGAAGTAGTTTCCACACATTTGAGGGCCCAGCACAGATCTTTGGGGTAATCCATTGGTAAGGGGCCAGTGGGGAGTGCAGTCTACAACTTTGACAGAGTGAGCTCTGTTGGTGAGCCAGTTGGCTATCCAGCTAGTACTGTATGGCTTAATTCCCAGATGGGGCATTTTCACTATAAGACATGAATGTGGGATATTGTCAAAGGCCTTGGATAACTGAGCATAGGTGATATGTCCTGTTATCTGTCATCCAGGTCTTCAGGGTTAATATCAAAGAATTCCACGAGGTTTAGTAGGCAAGCTCTATCCTTGACAAACACAACATGGGTCGAGTCACATGTGTTGAAGGTAACCTATGTCCCTATGGATAAGGTCCATGCTGATCCCTTCCCTAGCCTTGCAGATAAGGCTTGTTAGGCTTATAAGTCAATAGTTGTAGTTCTGCATGTAAAGATATTGATGTGCGTTACATATGTCACAACATTTGATATTACTTTCTGCAGCGTAGGTGATGTATGTGTGGAAAAAGTAGAGACACACCAGGATTGCAGGTTTGCAGGTAGCAAAGTGTATACACGAGAGATACACCTGTTTGCACACTGCTTAGCAGTGAACAAATGTGAGCCCAATGCTAAAGTCTGACAGTTGGTACTGAGTCTAAGAAAAACACCTGCTTCTTAGATGAGTCTGTGGCAACAGGTGTTAATGCATTGATACTTTCCTTTTTGGAGCCAGATGGTACTGGGTTCAAATCCTTCTCTCTCTCTCTCTCTCTCTCTCTGTCTCTCTCTCTCTCTCTGTCTGTTTTTTTTAATGTTTGCATGCCGCACAGCTTAACACAAACAGGGGAATTTCAGGTTTGGCTGTGTTTATCTAGTGTATGTGACATGCAGCAGTGTGCAAACTGGCTCACCCAGGAAGCAGACTGAACCCAGGCAGCCAAAAATGGAAACAGGATGCATTCGGTTAATTAATTAATTAGTTTATTTATTTATTTTACATTTGTTGACCAGGATAGTCCTACTGGATATATGTCCATTTTCAGCGGAGGCCTGGGGAGAAAAGCTCCAAGATAATAATACACATTGAACATTTAGTAAATGCTAGTTTCAAGAAGATTACAGTCATAAGCAATACCAGCATTTAGCACATATAGTACTAACTTATTATAAAACACTTTACAAAACATAACATTATTTTCAAAGTTATATATACATAACATTACATTCAGGTTTAAGACACATTAAGCAGCAGTTATACAATTGACCCTTCCTGAAATGGAGTGGTAGAAAAAAGTTAAAAGTAGTTGAAGGTAAGGCACCTAAGAAATAGAGAGGTCACTAGTCGGGGTTAGTGCACGGACATAACCAATGAGTTTTGAAGTATTTCTTGAGTTTGTTTTTGAATTGAGTTAGTGAGAGTCTAGGGTCAAGTCAGCTGGGAGTCTGTTCCATGTTTTTCCAACAGAGTTGGCAAACAGAGAGTCCTCAGCTGAGTAGTTGGATTTGTATGTTTGAACTAGGAGTCTAGTGGATGATTGCAGTGGCCAGGTGCTGGTGTAGGGGCTGATAATATTTTTTAGTGCAGTTGTATTTTCTGGTTGGTAAAGGATGTGCCACTACTAGCTGGTTGAACTGCAGTAGGCTTGGCAGTTCAAGCCATCCTTGGCAATTTTGGTTGTGACAGTGGTGTGTCCGGTAGGCTGTGCCAGTAGCAAATCTGGTAATGTGGTTATAGCAGGATGATAGTTTATTAAGATCTGTTTTGTTTAAGTTGGAAAATAGAGGTGGGGCATAGAGAAGAGTTGATAGTAGATGGGAACAGGCAATTGCTGTTCTAGCAAGTGAGGTAAGGAAAGGTTTGATTCTCTAAAGAGAGACAATTTTTTTATTAATGGTTTTGATAGTTTGATTGATATGTGCATCAAACTTTAGGTTGTTATCAGCTATGACACCCAGTAGTTTAGTTTGGGCTTCTGGGGAGATGATAGTGCCATTGTTAGCAGTTATGTTGAAGGATTGCAGGGGGTCCTGCATGTGGGGGAGAAGAGGAGCAGCTTAGTTTTGTTGGGGTTTAGGATTAGATGTTGATTGGAAAGACATTTTTCTACTGTATTGAAGGTATTTTGGGTTTATGTGAATAAAGTAGCTGGTGAGGTGTCAGAACAAATCAAGGTGGAGTCATCCTCATATTGAATGGAGGCAGCATCTGGGATGACTGAATGAAGGTCGTTGATAATGATGGAGAAAAGAAGGGATCCTAGTATCGAGCCCTGGGGGGCTTCTAATGTGATGGGTAGGTGAGATGATAGCTTGTCCTGCCATATGACTGCCTGTTGCCTGCCCTGCAGGTAGAATTGAAACCAGTGGAGTGCATGGTTGTTTAAGGAGAAGTCCTTCAAGGTATTTATAAGCATTTTGTGGTCAACCATGTCAAAAGCCTTGGATAGATCTCAAAAGAGTGCTGAGGATAGTTTGTTATTAATGCGGTTGTGGTTAATGATGTTAGAGAAGGAGAGGAGGGCAGAAGTAGTACTGTGGTGTGGCTTAAAGCTATGCTGAAAGTTGGACAACAGCTTGTTCTGTGTGAGGTAGTGCATGAGCTGTATTTGTACATGCTTCTCCATAATTTTAGCTAGAGGTGACAGAATAGCTATGGGTCTAAAGTTTGACAACTCAGTGGAACTGCCTCCTTTATGGAGAGGTATGACATGGGAGATTTTCCATATAGTGGGTACAGTAGCTTCAGATATAGCTCTGTTGATCAAGATTGAGATGGGGTATGTTACGGTGTCAGCAGCCTTTTGCAGATAGTCTGTTGTGAGGAGGTCAGTACCAGGGTGGTGGGTCTTAGTTCCTTAAGTAGGGCATGAATAAGTTGAGTAGGAACAGGTTGGAAGGTAAAGTATGTTTGGGTACTGGGTGTGGCTGCATTAAAATTAGACATTGGGAGAGAGTTGTCTGGCTAGAGACTGGATAGTCTCTGTGAAGAACCTGTTGAAGTTATTAACAATGTCTACTGGGGATTTTTGTTGGGAAGCTGAGGGGGGTGGAGTGGCAGTTTGGCCTGGGTGGAGTAGTTTGTTTATTCCTGCCCAGAACTTTTGTGGTTTGTTTTGGTGTTTTTACAATAGATGGGAGTAGTGGTTCTTGTTGCCTAAGGTTATGGATTTTATGGTGTCATTCCTTAGCTGTCTGAATCTTTTCGGTAGGTGGCCCATGCTTTGTTTCTGAGGGAAATGCTGGTTTTGGTATCTTTAGAAAGCCATGGTGTAATATTAACTTTGGTTCTAATAGAGCGGCTGGGAGCATGGGAGTTAAGAATAGCAAGGAATTTGGTGTTAAAGTATGCTACTGCTTCATCTAGGGAAGACTTTTTAGTACTGACCAGTTGCATGCCTTAAGTTCATTTTGAAACTTGGTGAGAATACAATTATTGTTGTTCCTTAATGTTCTATAGGTGGGTTGGTAGGAGCAGTATACTTTGAGCTTGATTACATAGGTGAGACAGTGGTCACTTAGGTCATCAGGCAAAGTGCCTGATTTACAGGATTGAAGATAGGTATTGATGAGTATTCAGTCTAGAGTACTTTCCTTGTTATTGGATTTTCCTGTCCTGGTGGGGGAGGTTATGATTTGAGTAAATCCATAGAGGTTTATGTGTGTTGTGGGGGTTTCACAAGAGAAAGTGTTCCAGTCAATGCTGAAATCCCCAAGAACAATTGTTTCTTGGGGGTAGTTACTGGATAACCAATATAAGAAGTCTTCTAAGGTTTCTGTGTTCCTACCTGGGGGGATGTAGGCACAGACGATATTTACATTTTTGTTTTTATTAATTTGTAGTTTTGAGATATGAATTTCAGCATTATTGAACTGGGGTGGTTGTTGGGTGTCTATGCTGACAGATAAGGTAGACTTGTAAAGTATGGCTACCCCACCACCCTTTCTGGTGGTACGGTCTAGTCAAATCATACTGTACCCTGGTGGCAGAATCTCATGGTCCTTGGTGGCAGGCTTTAGCCACGCTTCTGTTAGGCATAATATATCTGGGGAATGAACAGCTAAGAGGGCATGCAGGTGCTGAGTTTTTTTATTTATGCTCCTAATGTTTAGATGGCAGGCCAGCAGTGAGTTAGGAGGTCTGTTTGTTGGAGCTATGATGGTAGGGGATATAGTAGGGGGATTAGGGCCAACAGGTGGGGATGGAACAGGGTTTGGGTGGATGTCACCATCCTTTGTGAGGTTGTAGTGTATCCTGAGTATGAGTTTTAAGATTTTGAATAACTTTTTGTAATAGTGTCTAGTTTTAGGACTAATTTAACTAGGTCATGTAAGATAGTAGTATTTAGGGGTTAAGGAGGTAAGCATGAGGGGAGTGAGTAAGGGTGCATTATTATCTGTTGTAGATGGGATGAATCTTTGGAATTTAAGGTAGTGGAAATCTGGGTGATCCTGACATTCATAGTTGGTTAGGAGATATGGGATGAGTAAAAGAGGTAGAAGTAGAGTTAATAAGACTATTTTGGGTGATAGCATACCTACTGAATTAGATTTGAAACTTAGACAAAAGGAATAGTAGAGTTGGAGGACTGGTGGTATCAGGTTGAGGGTGGTGCTGTTGAGTGTCAAGTTGTTACCAATTGGTTTAAAAAAGTGGGGTGTCGTCTAGTACCAATAAATGTAGCAGCTCCAGGGGTGGGAGGAATTTAGGGGCAGGGTGGTGTGCGAAGCGAGCTCGAGCGAAGTGAGGGCAAGCAGAGCAGGGATGAACCGATGCCTGTACTAAGTTGTAGCAGTTTAACCTGTATGAGGAGGAAAGAGGGGGGTGGGGGAAAAGAGAAGGCAGTAGGAGTGGTTAGAAAGATAACTTGACTGACTCAAGACATCACACCAGATGTAAGTTGAATGCAAGGGCCTAAAATCTGCACTCAGCATTTTGTTACTTGCACTCAGCACTTTACTTTTACTTTAGCAGGAAAGACAGACCAACAGTATACAATTTTGAGGATTTTTAAAAGGGTTACTTGTTCGAAATGTCAGATAAGTAAGTAAACCTTTCAACTGGAATCTATGTCTGAGTGTTAGAAAGCCAGAAAGGTGCAAGGTATACCTGTAAAAATTAGGGTCAGAGAGACAAATGTATTAGCCAGTGTACTTTTGTTACAGGGGAAGGAGGCAAACACTCAGGTAGAAAAGAGCCCTATGGCTGACCAAAATGGTGACTTGCTTAATTACACAGCACTGTAAGAGAAAGCTTAACAAATGCTTTTTATATGTGTAACCTACTGTGATTAATTGCTGGGGGAAACAGTTTTTGTTGTAGTGGCCAATTGCAATCCTGTAGACACTGCTATGCAGAAGCTGCAGTATGTTAGTGTAGGTAAATGTGAAGTTCAATCTGATTAATTGCTGGGAGAAACAGTTTTTGTTGTGGTGGCCAATTGCAATCCTGTAGACACTGTTAGGCAGGAATTGCAGTATGTTAGTGTAGGTAAATGTGAAGTTCAATCTGATTAATTGCTGGGAGCAGCAGTTTTTGTTATGGTGGCCAATTGAAATCCTGTCGACACCATTATGCAGGAACATGCATATGTTGAAAATAGATCTATTACCACCTGCAACATGATGTTCTTTAACAATATAATGACAGTTATGAATGAAAAAGTATGCTGTGATGTAATTTATATAGACTTAACTTCAACATTTGACAGAATCATACGCAAAACACTGATCAGTAAATTAGTGCAACTAGGTATTGATGTACTCTTGATAAGATGGATAGCTGCATGGCTTACAAATAGGACATGGCAAGTATCATACAGCAACTGGACCGGTGAAATCCTTGGTTACAGTCAGGATGTCCCACAGGGATCGGTCCTAGGCCCTTACTTGTTTAGATTGTATCTTTCAGACATAACTTTTTCATCTGAGGTGTTCTACAGTCTATATGCAGATGACCTGAAATTAGGTAAACTGATTACAAGTGTTACAGATAAGGCATGTCTGCAAAATAACTTGACTAAACTGACCATTTGGGCACAGGAGAATAATATGCTGATAAATACATTAAAAACTAAGTATATGAGATTTGGAAGACATAAACTGAAAGGTGAATATTTAATACAGCACACCATGATTGAAATTGTAGACTCATTTAAGGACCTGGGTATATGGGTAGATTCAGCTATGAGTTTTTTCTAATCATATCAACCAATACTTTAGTGATAGTTGTAGAACTATAGGTTGTATAAAAAGATTTATAAAGTCTAGGAAATTAAAAATAATGAAGTCATTGTTTGTTAGTTACATTGGACCTAAACTTGAGTATGGAATAACAATATGGAAACCCTATAAGAAGACAAGCATGAGTAAACTGGAAAAGAGTACAGTGGAAATATACCAAGGGCATTCATGGATGTGAAAATCTAAGTTATTATGAAAGACTAAGCTCTCTGAACTTGTACAGTGTCTCTTACAGATATCTAAGAGGATATCTTATTGAGGTATATAGGGCATTTAGGGACAACTACCTCTGGGAATGTTTGGGGTTATCAAAAAGTACTAGAGAATCATCAGACAACCTATGTAGAAGATTCTATAGGAATGAGAAGTGTACTAATTGGTTCTCTGACAGAGTAGCTGATGCATGGAACATACTACCAAATTACATTAAAGTAAGCACTAGTTTAGATATTTTTAAGAACAGCCTGGACACTTATTATGGGAATGAGTATTTTGGTATATTGACAAGCTAGAAGGGCATTTATGCCAATGCTTGAAATATTTGTTTGTATTTATGTACCAGTGTCCCACACTGGTAACCAATGTAGGCATCACTACAATGGCCTGCAAAGGAGGATGAGGGATACACTCTATGCTTGGACTGAGGAATTTAGGACAGCAGACATCCCACAGGTGTGCAAGTGTCAACTACATAGAGTACTTCTAAGGCTTGAAAGCTGAATATAGACAAGACTGGTATTCATAATGGTATTCTGTTCTGTTCTGTTTTTCTCCAAAGCTGCTATGGAAAGGAAGTGCAATTTTAAGACCCATGGTGCAAGATTGAGTAGGATACGGGAGGCATATGGTATGTATACACCAAAAGAGTAGTGTTATTGTAGCATTAAAAGTTAAAGATAGCTTGTTTGGAATTTTATACAGTTGTATCACATTGAGCATGCATATCTCAACTGTAAAAGCAAGTATGCATACATTATTCTCTAGCACAAACCAAGAGTACAATATTAGACTTTATACAGGGGTGGTGGGTTCAAATACCACACTTCCCAACTATACAATACTGTTAACTTTTCAATTATATGTAACTTAAATGTTTAAAGTAAAAGCTCTGTACTAGTGGCACACAAGCCCTGCTGTAAACTGTAACCTGTATAATTGGAACACACATATGTGCAATATATGCACACGTAAAGGAGGACTTGCTGCAATCTGTAGTATAGTGTGCATCTGTTAGGAGCTGGTTGTCTTAAAAGTAATATTTATCTGTTAGGGTGTGGTAGTCTTAAAAGTAAGGGTTGAAATAATAGAGTCAAATAATTGTATTAATACATTGTATGTTACATATGAAGGCACTGATTTTAATAACTCTTTTTTCTCTCACTCCAACCCTTATCTCTCTTTTTTTTGTTTGTTGTATATTATGTGTCTTCAAAATATGTCCATGTCATTCATATGTACCACATCACAAAATGCTTGACAGTATAGTGTTATAAGCCTGCCCCACAGGATCCACCTGCCCCCACTCTATCAGCCCCAGCACCATTGCCCAGCATGTCCGGCAGCCAACCTGGGACCACCATCTCTTTTGCTCCTGCACTACCTGCCCCCTCAGGTAGTCCTGCCATGGAGGATAGTCCTGAGTTTCCCTCCAGCAGCAGTGGCAGAGGTTTTGATTTTATCACCAGTGCTGAAATGCCAGGAATGGTGTGTAGGATTGTGCACTGCACTGTTGGTGCATGCCTATGCCAGATGGAAGGGCTTCTCTACATCATTTTACATAGGACCAGGAGGAGGAAAAGGAGACATCGAGTGCTCTAAAAAGTGGCAGAGTGAGATGACAGTGATGAAAGTCCAGTGGGTGAGAGCTTGATTCTCACTTTCACCCAGCTTGATGACCATGGGTCCTGGATGTCGCCCCCGTCACCCCATCCATGTTGTTCACTAACCTGTTGTGTGTGCATCACCATCCCTGTCTCTTGTCTTGTTTGCTTTGTCTGTCTACAATTGGTTCATCACCTACATAACTTACCAGACCCAGACATACCTATGTCCCTTTGCCAACATTACTCTCTCTCTCAAAAAAAAAAAAAAAAAACCCAAAAAGGGCACCTGTCCCACAAAAAAATGTCTCTTACATAGCTCTCCATTTCACATACTTGTCTGCTTGACACACTTCATTCAGTCCAGTTGGCTATACAACATGATTGTGTTGTGGTCACTCCTCTCTCCAGCAGTGACAGTCCAAATTCAGCTAATACTCCATTCTACATATATTATCAGTTGTTACTGTTGAAGAAATGGATAGCTATGCTTCTTTCCTACCTTCCTCCTGCCCATTCCTGTATTGCTTTCCATTTGTTCTTCCCCCTGCTTGCTCCCCATTTTACCACTGTCCTAGCTTCCCCATTTCTTTTTTTAATGCATTATTGCACTACGGTGCACATCACACAGCAATGGTAATACAAAAGTACTTAAAAGTGTTAGATTCAGTTGTATTTGAACCCAGTACCATCTGCCCCCAAAATTAAATGTATCACTGCATTAACCACATTGCAGTATACTATCACAGTCAGTTAAGTAGCAGGTGTATTCCCTAAATTCACTACTAACTGGCAGACTTTAGCAATGCGGCTCACATTTGTGAAATGCTTAGCTGTGAGTAGACATGTGTATCTTACATGTGTATACACTTTGCTAACTGTTGCAAAATCTGCTGCTTATTGAGCCATGGAAATGTATATATTGTGCTGCATTACTGTTGTTTACTGTCCATTTCCTTTGTATGGCATGAAATAACATGTAGAAACATTACAAACTGAGTGTCTATCTAATTATATATCATATATTTAAAATACATCCATTTGTTGGCACCCCCAAGAACTACAACCCTAGGGTTTCTGTACTTTTTCCACACACATATATCAACTACACTACAAAATGTAATGTCAAATGTGTACTATGCAATGGACATCAGTCTGGTAACATGCAGAATTACAACTATTGACCCATACACCTAAAAAGCCTTATCTGCAAGGCTACTGTAGGAATCGGCATGGACCATATCCACTGGGACATAGGTGACCTTCAACACACTTGACCCTATCCATGTTCATTTTGTCAAAGGTACATCTTGCTTATTGACCCTTATGGACTTCTTCAATACTGGCCACAAAGACCTGGAAGAGGGTTAACAGGACATAATACCTATGTTCATTTATCCAAGGCCATTGACACTATCCCCCATTCATGTCTCATAGTGAAGATCTCCCATTTGGGAATTAGGCCATACAGTACAAGATGGAGAGCCAACTGGCTCAATAACAGAACACACACTCCCAAATTTGGGGACTGCACCTCCACCACTAACCCATTCACCAGTGAAATACCACAAAAATCTGTGCTGAGCCCTGAAGTGATTGGGAAATGCTTCCCTGAAGTACAGGTGACAGTAGATGGCCTGTGGTTTACCAAGTTTGAAAATGACTGGACACACTCATATAGAGTCCTCTAATGATGGTAACATATTACAGTAAGGGCTGACACGGACTGATTGGTGGCAAACTCACAGATTGAACTTTAAGTATGCAATGACTCTTTTTTACCTTTGTCAATGACTTACCCCTGAAAATTATGATATACATAGCACCTCCTAAACACAAACACAGTGTTGTGACACTTGGGAACACATGTTGATAGCAATCTACACTTTCATCACTATGTGCCCATAGTGGTGACACACATAATCTGCACTGCACACATCATGCTTATAAACATCACATCCAAGACCGGGGTAATCGTACCTCTGCTGTACTCTACCCATATCACACCAATAATGGAGTACAATGCTCACATCTCTCTGTACCTCACCAGACACCTGCAACAATTGGAGAGAACCCATAGTTGTGCCTGTGAGACTCCAAGGTCTGCAGACATGACATACATGTCACTGTAATCAGTATCACACAGGCTGCTAAGAGGTGATCTATAGCTACCCTGCAGAGCAGTCTCAGACTCTGCCCTTCTGGAAATGATGGGCATCTGTAATTCAAATGGGACAACTATAATTTGCCCCAGGGTTCTGAACCTAGCCTGTGACATAAATAGAACATGCTGAGGAGACAGCTATATCCCACAACAATTCAATTCACACTGCTCTGTAATAGGCTAAGACTTTGTGTGAAGCAGTGCTCCTCAATGACCCTGCAAAGTGCAACCTTGACTACAGGTTGGGTGATTGTAAAGTTGTCTCTGGGATGGCACCTATGTCCCTCATGGGCAAGGCCAGTTGGTGCTGTTCACAAACACACTCTGTTAAACATGGCCATCCAAATATACTCAGTAAAGGTACTTGTGTATTTACACAGCTATGCTTCTAAACACCCTAGTGTTATTAGGCTAGCAGCAATATATAAGCCTATGAAGCTATGTTCCTCTGCAGGCCTCACAACTTGTTGACCCCCACATGGCCTGTTGATGTCATCTACTATAAGTTCAACTGCAGTTTTGTATAAATCAGACTTGTGCAGTGGCCCATTGCATAACATACTGTTTTTATAGTCGGTGTACTTAGGTATCTGTTCTGTTCACTGCAGTCAACTGTGTGTGTGTGTGTGTGTGTGTGTGTGTGTGTGTGTGTGTGTGTGTGTGTGTGTGTGTGTGTGTGTGTGTGTGTGTGTGTGCATGCATGTGTGTGTGTGTGTGTGTGTGTGTGTGTGTGTGTGTGTGTGTGTGTGTGTAAAAGTGTGCATTACACTCTATTACTGCTGTGATGAGGATTGACTACAGTGCTGTCATACAATCCTAAGATCTCAATATGATGACATGACTCATAATGTGTACAACATAGGCTTTCAATAGCAGTGTGGAGACTTGGTGATCAAAGTTCAGATTGGCTATCTAAATGTGTTCCCAGTGCTTGCATCAATCAGTTTTGGCATAGCAGAACTGTTGTCAATGCTGTGATTAACATGGAACTCCACTTTTCAGACATAAAGCATTACAAACACACATTTCTGCATTTATTTGCACATTGTGTGTCTTTGCCACTATTCAGTTGTGTATGTTAACTCCTTCTGTACTATGTTATCACCATTGGTGGACTCGATTGCACACAACATACAAGAATCAGGAAACTTGGTAAGTCAAAGGTCATATACTTTAGTCTGAACTGTCAAGAAATAGAGTTCAAACAGTGAATACCCAAGCAGAGACCACTAGGGTTTGTCAGTGGTGACAGCTCTAATTGTACAGGTTGATTCACCAGCTTTCACATGATGTGTTCTGTCAGTGAGCCAATTGTTTACTCATTAACAAATGTAATATTTATTCCCCAGCTTGGGGTTTCCTCAATATGTGTGTCTGTGTGTGTGTGTGTGTGTGTGTGTGTGTGTGTGTGTGTGTGTGTGTGTGTGTGTGTGTGTGTGTGTGTGTGTGTGTGTGTGCCCATGTTTGTGCGCGTGTGTGTGTGTGTGTGTGTGTGTGTGTGTGTGTGTGTGTGTGTGTGATCATGTCAAAAATCTAGGCCAGATCACAATAGGTAGTATGCACTGTCTTACCCTCATCCAGGCCTATCACACAGAATCCATGTGCTGTGACAACATCACCAATCACTTATGGCATGACCCAGCAGAAACATCTTCCTGATACGGTTGAATACACAGATCAACACACTTTCCACATGGCTTATGTTCCCATATAAAGGTGTACATCAACATGCATCCACCTGAGTTGGTGGGACAGCACCTGATGCATGTTTATATAGGGACACCCTGACTCTCCTTGACTGTGAAGTAGACCGACGTGTTATCATGGACCTCTTCTACATGTACACTACTAATATCCCAGGTGTGTGCAACAGACCTGTGTGAGTTGTTACTGTTGCATCAGATACGTTACATCTTATAGATGTCCTCAAAGAGGTCATCAAGAGCATACATAATGACAACAGTATCATCTTGTGGACCTTGGACAGGTCAAGGTATTTGACAAAGATCCACAGTGAGGTATTCAATCAACACTGTTATATGTGGCCATGAACAGCTATATCACCAAATGGGTAGATCAGTGTATGTCATATGTGGCATCTCACTATGTTAGAATATGTGGCATGACATATACCTCAGGTCCAGTGATCAGGTTGGTACATCAGGTGTGTCTGCTAGGCCCTTTCCTGCCCATAATTCAGTGATGGACATCACAGGTTCATAGGTTCATAGGTTCATAGATTAGTACTAAGCTAACTGCCCTTGCAAGCCATTTTAAGCTTAGCCAATTATCCCTTGTGAGACTCAAACCCTGCACCTTGTGTTTGCAAGGCAAACACTTTAACCATTAGGCCACCCTCCCAACCCACAGATGACATACACATGTTGCGTCCAAACAGCTGCTTGAAGGACTACAGCTTGTGTGCAATCATCAACTCCAACTCTGATATTAGTATAATACAGACAGTAATAACACATACCAGACTGCTGCCACAGCCATGACAACCCCTGTATTGACAAGACACATGGAGGGATTTGTTGAATCAGGAAACACACAGACCACCCAAGTATAATGTGGACATCACACCCTATAATCAGACCAATAAGTATGTGACCTGTGTCCTGGGGTAAAGGGTAAGTGGTATACACACCAACATATGGTCACAGCGGTGACTACTGCCTTGAATGTAACACAACTACTGGGTATGTAAAATACATGCACATCGGAGGTGATAATAACTTCATGGTTCCCAGTCTTCATCACAATAACTGTTCACAATGCACCCTTCTTCGTGTACCTCCCTACATATCTTCCAGTGATATGTAACTGAAGTGTACCACCTTTGTCGCAGTGTGCAGTCACACAGCTTATTAGCCATACCTAGGTATTCTTTCTTGGGAATATACACGACTCTCTGATGGTCAGAAAACTAATAGGTTAGTAAGATTATTGGTGTGTACTAGGCTAATGACTACAAGGGCCTTTTAAGCCTAGTCATGCATCCCAAACCTCTGGCAAGTTCTAATAGCCTCAACAAGTGTAAGCAGGGGTTTGAAAAATGAAACATTTACAAGCAGGGGTCTGAAAGATGAACCATTTACAGATTGCCTGTGTCCATTATAGGCATAGATGCCAAACCAGGAATGAATTTACTGTTCCCCATCCAAATGTCCAAGTTGCACTTGAATTGGGTTAGGGAGAAATGCTGCTTCACATGGATGAGGAGACTGCTCCAGAGATGGGGTAGTCTCTGGGATATATACCTGTCTTTCCAGCAGGTACTATTTATATCACAGGCAAGGTTTAAGCCTTTAGAATAGGTAATTCTGATGTTTTTGATTTGTGGATATGTAGGAGGTCCATTAGAGTGAGGTCTGACAATGCCCTATATGCCAGGCATAGATGTCCCCTCAAAAGCCTTTAGAGACAGAATACAGGGATAGAGCCTTGAGACGGTCTGCATAGGTCATATTACATATGCCATTTATTCTTTTAGTGAGGAACCTCTGTGGATGTTCCAGTTGTTGGATATGCCTGGTTAGATACATACCAAAGGGAGCATTGCAGTAAATGATAGGTGTGATGAATGCCAAATACAGTGAAACAATGACTTCCTTGGACTTAAATGCCAAACCTTTGTTTATAAGTTGTGCAACATAGAATGATTTTTTCACTACTGTAGACATGTGATAGTCAAAGGCTAGATTACTGTCTATGTGTGTTCCTAAGTCCGTGAGTACCGGGTTCACTTTTTTGGTTGTGTCATCTCTAAGGGGTGTGTTGTTAATATGATAGTTACCAGGGGTGGATGACTTCCTGAAAGATACTATTATGCATTTTTTGGCATTTACTTTTAGTCCATGGTTCTGACACCGGTTGTTTGTCTGTGTCAGCCCTTCCTGAAAAACATTTGTGTCAGTGTGAGTTTCAGTGACAGCTTCTAATTTGCAATCACCAAATGTTGTCAGTCGGAGACCATTGACATTGACCTTGACTTCAGAGAAGTAACCAAAAAAGAGTGGTCCAAGGACCAATTCCTGAGGGAATCCACTTGTCACTGTCCACTTTGTAGAGGTGGACTTCCTAATTCTAACTTTCTGGGTCTTGTCTGTGAGCCAGTTGGCTATCCACCAGGTGGCATGCAGGTTTGTACCTAACCTCTTGAGTTTGTCAACAGTGCCCAAGTGGGGTATTGTGTCTAATGTCTTTGTCAAGTCAACATAGGCAGTGTGAACCATTTGCCCTCATCCATTGCTTTGGTGACCTTCTCAAAGAAGTCCACCGGTTTGATTATGACCTCCCCCTTGACAAAACCAAACTGGGCAGGTTCCAGTGTCTGGAGGTTTACTATATCATTATTGATCATTTCCATGACCCATTTCCAGCTTATGCCCACACTGCATACATAGGTGTTTGACAGCATTAATGGCATGTTGTCTACTGATGTACTATGTTCTTCATCTGTAACTATGTTTGTAATTGTTAATTGCTATGTAAATCCAATGTAACTACTGTCTGTATATTTTAACTGTGGAGCTTTCTCCCTGGGCCTCCGCTGAAAATGGACCTATGTCCAATTGGACACTCCCGGTCAACAAATGTAAATAAAATAAATAATAAATAAAATGATAATTCTTTCCATGGCTTTACATATAAGACTAGTGAGACTTATGGGTCTGTAGTTTCCAGGGTCTGTAGTGGCCCACCTTTGTGCAGAGGGAGGGATGCTGTTGCTGTTCTCCATTCATGAGGCATGAATCATGTTTGGAGGCTAAAGTTAAATAGTAATTCCAGATGGCCTGATAGGTCATGCTTCATGCTATTTAGAAGGATCCTGGGATATTGTCTGGGCCCATTGTTGCAGTGTTATTGGCCTTAGAGAGTTGTTGCACCAGATGAATGTGTGCTACCTGTTCAGCTTATGCCCACACTGCATACGTAGGTGTTTGACAGCATTAATGGCATGTATATTATCTGTGACAGTGTGGATTATGCCAGAGATAATATGCCATGCCCACAAGGCAACTAGCCTGTATTGCCCATACTGTCACATACAGGTATAGTCCTTTCTAACACCTCCTGCAGATATTACAGTGCCAGGACAGTGTGTGTCATTACCTTCATAGAGTGTGGCTGTATCATAATAGTTGTCAAGTGTGTGTGTGTGTGTGTGTGTGTGTGTGTGTGTGTGTGTGTGTGTATGTGTAGGTTCATATGTTATCACTCCGTATCACATACATTATGCCATAGTCATGGGATTATTGGTGGTATTATTCTGATATTGTCCATGATTGTGATTGGTTCTTATAATGTTTGCCATGATCCTTTACATGTGGCCACTTTGCTGGAGAGTACACTCATATGCAGATATAACAGTCTGCATAACTCCTCAATATGCACCCTACCCAAGTTGTATTTTAGATCCGGGAAAGCTGATAGATGGGGGTCTATATTAGATGCACGACTGCTTAAATGTTTGAATCTCCAAAGGTCAACCTTTAGAGATCGAACAGTTAAGTGGTCAAATTTTTACAAAAATTAAAAAAAAATACACAACACAAAAAATAAAACTAAAGGGTTTAACCAGGAGGGCAAGCCTCCCTGCATTAATATACCAACTCCAAGATTGCACTACAGTGTAGGGAATGGGAAATTTCCCATTTCCCCACTGTAGTTCACTGAAGTGAGATCTTGGAGTTGGTATATTTAAGTAGCGGGGAGGGTGGGGGGTGCAGGGGGGCTTGCCCCCCTTCCTAAACTCTTTCTACATATTTGTTTTTTTCTTTATTTACTTTTTACCGCGGTGGTACAGCGGTAGCATTGTTGCCTCACAGCAAGAGGTTCTCCTGTTCGATTCACGGCTGGAGTGCCTTTTGTGTGGAGTCTGCATGTCCTCCCCACGGTCGAGTGGCCTCCGAAAGACATGCATGAATAGGCTTGCCTTCGCTGAAGGTTGGGTGTCGGGCTGGCAACTTGGCACCATAAAAAAATCTACTGCCAATCATTAGCAGACCGAAGTTCCGCTGTGGAGACCCCTAAACGGAAAAAGCCAAAAAGACAAACAACTTTTTACTATTTCGAACATTTAAGTGTTCGATCTGTAAAGGTCGACCTTTACAGATTCAAGCATTTAAGCGTCCGTTGTTGTAATATAGACCTGATAGATGTACTATGCATTATTCATGTAAGGATACTTATTTCACGCACACATCCTCCCCATTGTTATGTCACCTTGTGTGACAGTCACAGACAACAAATTTTCACTGTACAGTCCATACTGTACCAAATAGATATGTGCTTGGTGTTTCTACTTCAACCATCTTCCACTGACATGTCCTCCTCAGCTGTACATGTGGGAGTTTGACCTGTACTCTTTCCCTGTGTTCATTCCTACAGTTCATGTCTATGTCCCTATTCAATACACACACTTCCACTGAGTGATCATTTTACATCCAAGACAAGAACTTAGAGTGGTAAACAAACATATATACACACATACAAATATTTCAAGCACGGGCATTAAATGCCCTTCTAGCTTGCCAATATATCATAACACTTGTTCCCATAATGTGTCAGACCAAATGAAAAAAACGCCAGCACCAGTGATGAGCTGAGAGAACTGTAAGAGCTTTATTAAGCTGAAATACTAGACCGGTTCAGCACATGGCTTTCATCAGTAGATTAACACAGAGTAAAAGAAAAGCCCAACAATTAATACCTCTGCCCATGAGGTAGTATGACATCATTTCCTGTCTTGAAAAATATAAATAATAAATATATACTTATATAGATTTATAAATTCAAAGAGCATGTGTATAGAATAAATTTATCAAACAACAATAAATCTGGCACATACATGTAATATAATAGAGAGAATATTTATTATTTGTCATTGAGTCCAGGGGAAAACAAACCCCCAAGTTTCACTATCCATTTCCTTTCTTTGTTATTAAGAATTCCATGCCATCCAGTTTTAAAGGCCCGATTGCCTATAATGTTGTCTATAATAGTAAATGAAAATTTAGCAGTGGGATGATTCAATGTGTGTCTGTATAGGGCATTGGTAACCCTGGCATTCCTAATGTCACCCAGATGTTCAGATATTCTAATTCTGAACTGTCTAGATGTCTAACCAATGTAAAAGGCTTGATAGGTGCATGTTGCAAGATAGACAATCCAATCTGTACTGCAATTACCAAAGCAACGGATGTTGTATAGATGTCCTGTGTTCTTGCTAGTAAATGTTTTAGTTTTAAATATGTAACTGCAAAAACTACAGTGTCCATAAGGGTAGGATCCAACTAATTATTCACCCGGGAGGGTCCTCTGATAAGGAGTATCATCCCTAGATGTTATTTTCTTATAATGAGAGAAATGAGATCCCAGTGTCTTGCCCTTTCTATATGAAAATGAACACCTTACCCCCAAGTGGTCCTCTAATAGAGTATGAGACTTCAGTATATTCCAATGTTTATCTACAATGTCCAAAAGATGCATAGTATTTCTACCATATGTAGTGACAAATCTCAAGGTCTCCTGATTAGTCTGCCTATGGTGTTTTCTGTATTCCAATAATGTATTCCTGGTCTGATTTTTACTCCATTGCATGGCTGAACAAACAGTATGTCTAGAGTATCCCCTTGTGAGAAACCTATTGGCAAGATCTTTGTGATGTTGTCTCAAGTCTTGTTCAGAAGAACATATCCTTTTAACCCGCAAAAACTGGGATTTAGGGATATTATTAATAGTATGCTTGGGATGTAGACTGTTGGCATGTAGCAAGGTGTTATATTCTGGAAATTTGCGATATACAGAAGTTTTAAGGGTGTTATCTGGTTGACGATGTAAAAAACGTCTAAGAAGTGTATTTCATTATGATGGTAATCAACCGTAAACTCCGCACCCCATATATTACCATTAAGATGTTCAACAAACTCCTGTAAATAGTCACTTCCCCCTTTCCAAACTAGCCAACAGTCATCCAAGTACCTTCTCCAGATGTCAATTTCAGGTATGTATATGTTATGAAGCTCATCATAAATGATATGTTCCTCAACATACCCCATGTAAAGGTCAGCATAAATAGGTGCAAATGAAGCACCCATAGCTGTACCCTGTATCTGCCAGTAGCAATCCTCTTTAAAATAAAAAACATTTTTGGTGAGGATATGTTCAGCCATACAAATCAATAATGTGTTAAATCCAGGCGAGTAAATGCCTGCTTTATTCAGCCAAAAGTCCAATGCTGCTAATCCAGCCCAGTGTGGAATACTGGTGTAGAGAGATTTGACGTCAAGAGTACACATTAGCCAATGTGGTCTAATTGTGAATCTGAAACAATTTGTAAAAATTCTGTTGTGTCCTGGAGTCTGGCTTTAATCAATGGCAAAAGAGGTTTAAGTTTTTCCGTGAGGAAAACAGATAGGGGTTCAGTAAGTGATCCAATCCCTGAAACAATTGGTCTACCCGCCGGTTGATGAAGAGATTTATGGATTTTTGGGAATAGATATAAATACTGTTTTGCAGGATCCATAACCATTAAATGTGACTTAATCTTATCAGAAATAATACCAGCCTCCACTGCCTCCTGTAAAAAGTCATCAATTTCTCTTTTAAAATTAGGTGTGGAGTCAGTAGTCATTGTCATGTAATGATGGGGGTTAGACAACTGTCTATTTCCCTCATCCCAATAATAATCGGCATCCATGACTACAACCGCACCACCCTTATCAGCAGAAAGAATGATTATATTGGTATTATTCCTGAGGTGTGTTAAGGCTAATTGTTCAGCTCTTGATAAATTGTGTTTAATGGTATTATCTGATCCCAGGTGAAAATGTAGATCTTTGATAACTGTCTGCTGAAAAATAGCCACATGTTTATCCATTGGAGGGTTAAAGGTAGACCGATGAAATCTGAATTCAGAAGATCTTTGAGAAGGATCTGGTTGATCCTGTTGTCTGAAAAACAAGTTAAGATTAACTTTTCTACAAAATGCAATAATGTCTGAAACTAGAGAACTTTCATCAACAAAGACCCTAGGGATGAATCCAAGACCTTTATTTAGCAATGCGTATTCTTCTGGTGATAAAACATATTTAGAAATGTTATGTACATTAGTACACTGAGTGTCTATTTCACTACTGACAAAAAGAGGTCTTCTAAACTTTTTACCCTTTTGTTTTCTGCCTCCCCTATGTTTCCTACCCCTAAAAGGTCTTCTGATGTGCATCCCCTTTTAGAGTTTGGTGAATCACCAGTACCAATGGATTCCGTGTCTGTTGTGGAGGACTCCTCACCGGAGGTTGTATTAGTAAAAACAGCCTTTTTGAGTATAGATCTTGGTCTCTTCTTGCGAATGTATGTAGGATTCTTAGTGCCTTGAGCAAACCTTACCCCCTTGTGTGACTCAAACTGCCTTCCTCTATCATAATCCTCCCTGTCCCTTGAAAATTTATGTAGCTTCTTAGTTTTAAGATTGTTCTCCAGAATCAAAAGTTCCTTAGATAATTTGTTCAGGTTGTCTTTGAAATTGGTATGTTCTTCAAACTTTTTCAAGTCATTACAAATCTTTTCAACTTCCAAAATGTTTGTCTGAACTGTTCTGTCATAAAAGATGCCAGTATATTCACAAATGACATAGATGCTTGTTGCTGGGCTATCTGCCAATCTTTAAGTAAAATGTCATCAGGTGTGCCAACCAATGGTTGAACCTTCGACCTGAGCCCCCTTGGGGATATTTTTTTGATTTTGATAAGCCTTAAACAATTTTAAATGCCAAATGTTTGTCCTTAATGTTTTGATTTTCTTACCCAACTGGCTAAACAAGAGAAAGCAACCGTCAACTGGATCTAATGTTTGACCATCAGCAAGGTCCACTGGCAAAGTACCAATGCCAAAAACCTGAATATCATCTTTGTCCACACACAGGCCGGAAAGTAACTTTTGTAGATACATGACAATAAGTTGCCTAATAAAAATATTAGTTTCAGATGACCAAAACCAATCAATAGTACAACCTGGGCAAAAATATATAGGAACACTGTTAAATATCCCAAATATATATATATATATATATATATATATATATATATATATATATATATATATATATATATATCAGTTTGAGCCAGACAGGGATAAAAGTATAGAGCCCGTAATCCAAGAAAATTGGATTATATATTTGTCCCTAATAAATATCAAGATATAAAAATATGAGTCAACAAATAAGCAGTCAACCAAAATAACACAGAACCCTTGTTATTATAGCAGTTATAACAGTTCACCTATAATCAGGAGTTCAATTATAGGCACACCAAATTAGTGTTTCATTAATCCCATCCTGCATAATGGTAGTCATACTGAAGTTTGCCTTAATACTAATCAAGAAAATTTTTTGTCCCTAGATCTAAAAATGAAAACTTGTGTAGTTCTGATATAGAAGTAGTAACTAATACGTGTATAATATATTTGTGAATGACAAAAAGGAGGAAAATGGCCATAAATTGAGTAAAGTAAAAAGCATATGTATAAAAAATATACCCAAACCAGAATAATCTGAACACTATAAATAAGTCCCTATCCTGGTGCAACAGAAAATATAAACAAAGCTGAACACCACACCTGAAGAAGTACAAAAATAATCCTGTAATATTAGGAAACACCATAAAAAGTTACTACTGAAAAACAGAATTTGTTGAGAAAACACAATTTACATATGTTAGACTAACTCAATAAGACATATCTTGCTGTTATTCAACCTAAATATGCACCAATTAAGACATTGGAAATATCAGAAGTTCTAAACTGAATTATTAATCATGCCCAAATGTGAGCAAAAAACCATAAGAGGGTACATGACAATTAGTACAGTTATTAAACCAAATGGTGCTTCATTTGCACCTATTTATGCTGACCTTTACATGGGGTATGTTGAGGAACATATCATTTATGATAAGCTTCATAACATATACATACCTGAAATTGACATCTGGAGAAGGTACTTGGATGACTGTTGGCTAGTTTGGAAAGGGGGAAGTGACTATTTACAGGAGTTTGTTGAACATCTTAATGGTAATATATGCGGTGCAGAGTTTACGGTTGATTACCATCATAATGAAATACACTTCTTAGATGTTTTTTTACAGCATCAACCAGATAGCACCCTTAAAACTTCTGTATATCGCAAATTTCCAGAATATAACACCTTGCTACATGCCAGCAGTCTACATCCCAAGCATACTATTAATAATATCCCTAAATCCCAGTTTTTGCGGGTTAAAAGGATATGTTCCTCTGAACAAGACTTGAGACAACATCATAAAGATCTTGCCAATAGGTTTCTCACAAGGGGATACTCTAGACATACTGTTTGTTCAGCCATGCAATGGAGTAAAAATCAGACCAGGGATACATTATTGGAATACAGAAAACACCATAGGCAGACTAATCAGGAGACCTTGAGATTTGTCACTACATATGGTAGAAATACTATGCATCTTTTGGACATTGTAGATAAACATTGGAATATACTGAAGTCTCATACTCTATTAGAGTACCACTTGGGGGATAGGTGTTCATTTTCATATAGAAAGGGCAAGACACTGGGATCTCATTTCTCTCATTATAAGAAAATAACATCTAGGGATGATACTCCTTATCAGAGGACCCTCACGGGTGAAAAATTAGTTGGAATCTACCCTTGTGGACACTGTAGTTTTTGCAGTTACATATCTAAAATAAAACATTTACTAGCAAGAACACAGGACATCTATACAACATCCGTTGCTTTGGTAATTGCAGTACAGATTGGATTGTCTATCTTGCAACATGCACCTGTCAAGCCTTTTACATTGGTCAGACATCTAGACAGTTCAGAATTAGAATATCTGAACATCTGGGTGACATTAGGAATGCCAGGGTTACCAATGCCCTATACAGACACACACTGAATCATCCCAGTGCTAAATTTTCATTTACTATTATAGACAACATTATAGGCAATCGGGCCTTTAAAACTGGATGGCATGGAATTCTTAATAACAAAGAAAGGAAATGGATAGTGAAACTTGGGGTTTGTTTTCCCCTGCACTCAATGACAAATAATAAATATTCTCTCTATTATATTATATGTATGTGCCAGATTTATTGTTGTTTGATAAATGTATTCTATACACATGCTCTTTGAATTTATAAATCTATATAAGTATATATTTATTATTTATATTTTTCAAGACAGGAAATGATGTCATACTACCTCATGGGCAGAGGTATTTATTGTTGGGCTTTTCTTTTACTCTGTGTTAATCTACTGATGAAAGCCATGTGCTGAAACCGGTCTAGTATTTCAGCTTAATAAAGCTCTTACAGTTCTCTCTGCTCATCACTGGTGCTGGCGTTTTTTTCATTTGGTCTGACTAGCTTGGTTGCCTTGCACCAGCCGTACTTGCTAGCTTCTTTTTTGCTTACTCCCATAATGTGTCCAGGCTGTTCTTAAAAATATCTAAATTAGTACTTGCGTTAATATAATTTGGTAGTCTGTTCCATGCATTAGCTGCTCTGTCAGAGAACCAATTAGTACACTTCTCATTCCTATAGAATGTTCACATAGGTTGTCTGATGATTCTCTAGTAGTTTTTGATAATACCAAACATTCCCAGAGGTATTTGTGCCATATATACTTGAATAAGATCTCTTCTTACATATCTATATATCTATATATATATATATATATATATATATTTATATATATATATATATATATAAGAGACACTGTCAAGTTCAGATATTTTAGTCTTTCATAATAATTTAAATTTTCACATCCATGGATACTCTTGGTATATTTCCACTGTACTCTTTCCACTTTACTCATGCTTGTTTTCTTATAGGGTTTCCATATTGTTATTCCATACTCAAGTTTGGGTCTAATATAACTAACAAACAATGACTTCATAATTGAATGATTGATTGACATTTGTTGACTGGGAAAGTCCACTGGGTCAGAAAGTTCTATTTTCAGTGGAGCCCTGGGGAAAAAAGCTCCACAATTACAGACAATTTTATCATTCAGCTTATATATTACAAAATGTATTAGAATTAAAAAGAAAAGATTAACCAGTAAAAGCTCCATCGCCACGCCTTTATCCGGCCTGTAATATTCTCCTTCAAAATAATAATAGTTGCCATCTCAATATACAAAAGAAAAATATAGTAAAGGGGCAATGTATAAGAGCAGCTCGTATGACTTCAGATTATAATGAAATGTTACAGGAGTTGCATTATACAGGAATACTATTTAAGAAATGTGGTTATCCCCCCATAGTGGTTGATGATGCTGTGACATATGTAAGTAGTGAATGGGGTAAAAAATACAAGCCATTGTTGGAGTTGAGTTGTGTACAGGTATGGTCAAGGGGAAGGGCACAACCACTAATGAGTTCAACAAAGCTTGTATTTTGCCCTACGTAAAAATATGATAGATGTCAAGACTATCATTCGCAATAACTGGAGTATTTTGAAATGTGATCCAGAAATTTTTGGACTGGTGGGGGAATATCCTAAGTTTGCTCATAAAATAGGATGCAATATATGCACACAAAACCATGTAAGTCTGGTACCACAAAATGTGGCAGATGCAATCAGTGCTCTGCCATATTAGAAGAACCTACGATGTGTGTAGGAAATAGCAGTCAAACTAAGTTAAATTTTGTGAAAGGCAATTGTCAAACTAGGAATGTAATATATCTTGCCCTATGTACAAGATGTCCCGGATTTTATGTGGGTAAAACCGGACGACACTTGAAGGACAGGATATATGATCATTTATATGCCATTAAAAAGGGGGATGTTAATAACGCACTATACAGGCATATTAGAGACAACCCTGGTTGTAATATGTTTAAGTTTGCCATAGTGGAAGTATTATTCCCACACCATAGAGGGGGGAATATGAAGGCATTATTGAGTGAGAAGGAGTTGAGATGGCAAATATTGTTAAATGCCACCACTGTACCAGGCATTAATGATAATGTACCTATCAAACCAATAATTGAAGCTAAGATGTTATATATGCAAGTGTTCGTGTACTCACATATTCATGAAGGGGAAATTATGTAATGTGGAGGTTTGTCTGAACGTTAATTATTGAATGCCATTGGTTAGAATATATTATATACACTTTTAAATTAGTGATTTTAGTGTTCTGATGAAGTCTAGCAATATAGATGAAAGCGCTTAACCTTGTTTGAATTGTTTTTAAATAAATTTGATTATTATTCATTTCAAGTTCGAGCAGCTACATTCTTGGTTTCCACAGTGTTTTTTTTTCTTGTGTTTTATTCAAGTGGTCGTAACTACATGGTTCCCATTTTTGTATTAAGTTGTTTTTGCCATGAACTCGCTGGACGAACTACCTTCGATATTCTCCCCTATACGAAGGGATGAAATTCAAAAAATACAATCCGAGATGGTCATCTTAAAAGGGGAGATAACTAGACTTATTGACTTGCTTAGTCAACCAATTAGGAGTCAAAATAGTGACTCTGTACGTCCTATGACCTCACATAACCAACCTGGAAGTGCAAGAGTTTTATCTGGTCAGTGTGAGCAAGATGATTTTATTAATACTCCAAACAGCATGCCCGGTTCCTCTTATGGTATAGTTGCAAGCCAACAACAGCAGGCGACGAATTATTGCGAAGATGAAGGCAACAATACGGAGGATGAGGTACATAGCTCGGGAGCTATTCCAAAGAGAACTGTGCCTAAAAGAACATATTCAGTTGTCGCAAACCTCGGCAACCAAGATACTGTTTCTGATAAAGCTCCTACTTGTTCACCCGATAGGCATACGACAAATAAGGTGAATAATAATATTGGAGGGCTTGACAGTTTTCTAAATAATGTGCAAGACTTCCAGTTTAATGATGACAGAAAAGCTGCTAATACTAATACAAACGAACAACTTGATGGGACATTAAAACATATGATATTTGTTTTTGGTAAAAAACTGAATGCCATTAAGCGGATTCAGTTGGACAATGCTTATTTACACCATTATATTGCATTAAATATTGTGCCCATGGGGCTTAGATTTTTTAAGAAACCCTTAGGTATTGATATGACTGACGAACCGTTGCATGAATGTAATGCTATGTTTGACAGTTTTGGTAGTACTTTTATGAAGTTTCTTATTAAATGTAATGATGGTAAACTGTGTAAATTAGTGAAGGAGGTTGAAACTTTGAATTAACGCATTACTCAGGATTTATTGTTTGACCAATGGCAGCAGTAATATAATAAACAGTACCAATATGCTAAAAGCAATAATCAAAAAATTTTTAATAGGAAGTGTGTTAAACTACATAGAGATTTGATACAATACAAGGAGGGGAAGGTTTATAATTGGGAAAAGGCATATAGAGAGAAGAGAAAACAGGTAGTTTCAATAAGACATCCAAGAGAAATGGAGAGGTCATATAGACCACCAAATGAGGAATTTCAATATTTTTTGGAGGAGAAAATAGAGTGGGAGAGTGTGGGAAGAGGAAGGGGGAACACCCGGAACTTCCAATCTCCTAAATACAGAGAAGACAGAGTGAAAAGGTGAAAAGTACTGATAATGAGGGGATAGTAAAGTACAATGAAATTAAGTATGGTAAAGGGATTTTTTTATTTATAATTATACTACACTTATACTACAAGATGAACATTTTGCATTATTTAGAAAAGGGGTTAAATTTGTACCCAATATGAAAGTTAATGTGGTGGACAACATTATAGAATTCAAGTTATTTCTACGCAAATTGAATTTAGGCATATATTTTAAAGAAGCAGGAATGAAGAAATGTGATTTACAGTTGAAAAAAAGAAGCACCTTTACCCCCCCCCCCCGCTCAGTCCCTTATTGGCAAGTTTTGAGAAGGTGGTTGTTGAATTATACAAGCTATCTGCTAATAGTAAACAACAGAGAATGAAATATAACCTTAGTAAAAAGGAATATGATTTATTAAATGAACTGAGTGTTAACAATAACATTAGGATTTTACAACCAGATAAGGGGGAGGGGTAGCGTTAATTGATAATAATGATTATTTGAATGCAATTCACACCATCCTACAGGATACTGATAATTATGAGACATCATCTATTAATGAGATACACATCGCTTATCAACGTATAGATTACTTATTGGAGGAATATTTGTTGGAAAACAGAATAGAGATAGATTTGTATACATTTTTGAAGGTAGAACATCCCATATTGGCCACAATAATGGGTATTCCGAAGATCCATAAAAATATATTACATCCACCGTATAGGCCTATTATTTCAGGAAGCAAGTCCAAGACCTTCCTCTTCGGGAAGGTAGTGAATACCTGATTAAAACCTATTTATGCAAAGATCGAGGAGATAGTTAAGGATTCCTATGATTTTTTTAAGTCGACTGACATCTGGTTTATGGAAAGAAAATTTAATTTTCGTTACCATAGATGTGGTGAATTTATTTACCTGTATCCCAAGGGACGAAGGTATGGACAGTTTTGTCAATAGTATTAGGAAATTTGCCAATCTGGATTGGGAGAAAACACTGCTCATTAGTGAACGTATGAGCACTGTACGTGATTATAATTTCATACATTTTGAAGGAGAATACTACAGGCAGAATAAAGGGGTGGCGATGGGAGCTGCCAGTGTCCTGATTTATGCCAACCTAGTCCTATTGGATTGGGAAGAGCAAGCCATATTTAAAAGTAAATGGATGAAATATATTAGATGTTATATCAGATTTTTAGATGATGTGTTTATTCTGCGGGATGGTAGTGAACCTGCAGTGGAGTAATTTGTTGGATATTTGCATACATCTAATTCTTTTCTTAAGTTTACATATCATGCAAGTAAAGAAGGTATTTCATACTTGGATACTTATATTTCTCACACTAGTACTGGATTTAAGTCTAGAATTTTCAGAAAAGAAACTTTTAGTAATTCCTATTTGGAATATAATAGTTGCCATCCCAATATACAAAAGAAAAATATAGTAAAGGGGCAATGTATAAGAGCAGCTCGTATGACTTCAGATTATAATGAAATGTTACAGGAGTTGCATTATATAGGAATACTATTTAAGGAACGTGGTTATCTCCCCATAGTGGTTGATGATGCTGTGACATATGTAAGTAGTGAATGGGGTAAAAAATACAAGCCATTGTTAGGAGGTGAGTTGTGTACAGGTATGGTCAAGGGGAAGGGCACAACCACTAATGAGTTCAACAAAGCTTGTATTTTGCCCTACGGTAAAAATACGATAGATGTCAAGAATATCATTCGCAATAACTGGAGTATTTTGAAATGTGATCCAGAAATTTTTGGACTGGTGGGGGAATATCCTAAGTTTGTACATAAAATAGGATGCAATGTGAAAAGTAGACTATACAAAGGTTATATGCACACAAAACCATGTAAGTCTGGTACCACAAAATGTGGCAGATGCAATCAGTGCTCTGCCATATTAGAAGAACCTACAATGTGTGTAGGAAATAGGAGTCAAACTAAGTTAAATTTTGTGAAAGGCAATTGTCAAACTAGGAATGTAATATATCTTGCCCTATGTACAAGATGTCCCGGATTTTATGTGGGTAAAACCGGGCGATGCTTGAAGGACAGGATATATGATAATTTATATGCCATTAAAAAAGGGGACATTAATAATGCCCTATACAGGCATATTAGAGACAACCCTGGTTGTAATATGTTTAAGTCTGCCATATTGGAAGTAGTATTCCCACACCATAAAGGGGGGAATATGAAGGCATTATTGAGTGAGAAGGAGGTGAGATGGCAAATATTGTTAAATGCCACCACTGTACCAGGCATTAAAGATAATATACCTATCAAACCAATAATTGAAGCTAAGATGTGATATATGCAAGTGTTCGTGTACTCACATATTCATGAAGGGGAAATGATGTAATGTGGAGGTTTGTCTGAATGTTAATTATTGAATGCCATTGGTTAGAATATATTATATAAACTTTTAAATTAGTGATTTTAGTGTTCTGATGAAGTCTAGCAATACAGATGAAAGCACTTAACCTTGTTTGAATTGTTTTTAAATAAATTTGATTATTATTCATTTCAAGTTCGAGCAGCTACGTTCTTGGTTTCCACAGTGTTTTTTTTTCTTGTGTTTTATTCAAGTGGTTGTAACTACGTGGTTCCTGTTTTTGTATTAACTTCCTAAGTTTGGAAGTGCAATATTAAATATCTGTCCCTTTTTTCTGGCCATTTGCCCCCCCCCCCCCATTTGTATGGCTTTGTCCATAGTTTTTCCTCTAAGAGGTTGAGAGTGTTAAATTCTAATACATTCCTATGTGACATCTATGTCAAATATGTCCCTATTGCTGGTTATTTGTCCTCTCATTAAGTTGGCCTCTGTGTAGATGTGTTGCACTAACAGAATGGCAGTTATTTGTAAAGCCCCGGTGATCATTGTGACATTCCATGCAAATCCACACACTGTAGGTGCGCTTCTTTGCATGGAATTGCTATTCACGTTCGCTTACAAGGTTTTGTGGCCAGCAACACTACTGTGAGCTGCAAAACCTAGCTGAGGTGTGCCAAGCCTTATTAATATGCATTGCACATTCGATTGCACTAATACATAAACTCCATGTAGGCTCTGCACGAAGCCTACACGGAGTTTATTGAATCCTTTGGATTATGCTATACCAGTCTTTTTTTTTTCAGGTCATGTAGCTACTTAAGTTCGGTTTGGGGTAGAAAAGATGTTCATCATTCTCACTGATGCAATAACCATAGGCTATATGGGCTATATCCTTCCCAGGCTATAATGGAAACTTTTGATTTAGTTCTTTTTTCTGTGCATTTCTGTTTTACTATATTATGCTGGGCTCATTTTAGGATAATAGCACTATATAATAGCTTAATTAATTGAATAATTAATTTATGGTAATTAGTTCATGAGTATATTTATTGGCATCAGTTTTTTTTGATGTACTCCTAGAAGGCATTTACTGCCAAAGCACTAGAGAAGAGCAATTTTTGTGCCTGTTTTTGTTTTACTAAGCTGTTTTTTAGTACATGTTTCAATATTGTATCTGGCCTTTTGTCATATACTATTATAATGGCTGGAAAGTTTCCAAAAGTCTCTAACTCCCACCTGCACACCTATGTCCAGTTTGCTGTGCCTTGAGAACCCCAAAGAAGAAAATAACAGCCTGAGTGTTAATTTTATCAGTACTTTCTTGCCACCCTTGAGAGAGAACCTCTGGGCTTAACAGTAACTGTGGATGGCACTGATCTGTTAGGGAGCTCTTCCACACAAAAATATTATTTTAATATTTTGAGACAAAAATATGTACCAGTCCTTATTAAGAATTGTGTTTTTTACTGCATTTACTGCCTAGTGGAAACTTTTTGGATGAGGACTTATTAAGATTGTTCTGGGCACTTTTTGGGAAAACAATGTGCTGGTTGTGCACTTTTTAGCTGTGAATTGAAGGACTTTACCTGTTTTTAAGGAAAATACATATGCGTTTTATGCTTAAGTACACCATGTGACAACTTTGCTGCTTTTTATTTAGGCAGTGACATTTTAGTGAAAAGCAATTATTGTGGAAAACTAAAGTATACAGCTTATGCATTTATTATGTGGGTATCGAAAAGACTGAAGGGAAGGTTGAGCATATGTTCCGGTTGTGAACACTACAGTGACAACCTACCTTTCGGCCAGCTCCTTTCTGCAATGTTGACTGGAAGCAGACTTCTCTCTCAGCAGGAAAATAGATTCTCTTACTGGTCCTGTGGTCCCTTGTCTCACTGTACCCCCAAAATATAAACAACTAAAAATCCCTTGCCTGTACTATCAGTTCTGTCTAAGCCTCAGATGTTAGTGAGAGACACTGCAGTGCCATTGCTGATTCTAAAGACCAGTTGCTGTTTTTTCATCAATTCTCTGGTGTAGTTCTTTTAGCCACCATGGACTTAGGGTTAAATATGTCCTCTTCAGCTGCTCTAGTGTCTATGCAGGATATGGCAGATCATTCATCTTTAGATATGGGAGTTTCTCGCAAAAGTTCTTCCCAGGGTTGCCACGGTAAGAGACCTGTTTCCCAGATCAATGTGCTATGCATTAGTTGTCCTCCATGTTGGGATGTCCCTAGAAAAAAGAAAAAAAATAGGTTAGACATATTTCATTTTAGAGTACAATGAATTATGTACCTTACCTCAGGGGTTATTGCAGACTTTGAATCCTGTGGATCAGTAGGATAATTCTGGTATTAACTTTAGCTCCACAAGTCCTGAGGTTGCTTTGTCAGAGGATTCTGATACTGACAGGGATGGGGACAGGAGGTCTTCTGCATTATCTTCACAAGCCCCTGACTTTGATTCTGTGAAGAACACTTCCTCAAATTCTCCTGTTGAGGAGTTATCTTTTTCTGATACTGTGTCCAGATTGAACAAAATGTTCTTATGGGGGGCAAATGGGTGCTACACCTCTTTGAAGAAATACTAAGACGTTATGCAACATTCTACTGCCATTCCTCTTATTATAACAGCCTTGAAGGATGTGATTTTTGTTTCTGCTTGCAACTATCCTGATAGTCAATCTTTAATCTCCAGAGAGGCAGACAGACATAAAATGTCTCAGTCTAACAAGTATGTCTTTTCTCACCTCAGAACTGATCAAGTAGCTATTTTTATTTTATCTCCAGTTGCTAATAAAGTTCTGATCAATGCTAATCCTTCACCTTTGGACAAGGAAGGTAAAACCTTTGATACATTCGGAAACAGAGATTCCTCTTCTTTAGCTGTTACCTTCAGAATCCTAAATTACCAGGCACATATCTTGAAGAACTTGTTCACTGATGTGGACAGATATTTTTTTCTGTTTCTTTACCTTCAGAAGGCAGGTCCATTCTGAATCTATTATTACTAATATTCTTTTTCCACTTTCTAAACATTCTTTAGAGCTAGAGTGTGTATGATTGTGCTGACTCTGTTTCCAGGGTTACAGCTACTAATACTATGATGAGACACTCTGCCTGGATAAATAATCTTAAGTTTTCAGAAGAAGTAAATTCTAAGATTTTGAATTCTCCTTTGAACAGGTTGGTTATACTAGATCCACCCAAGTTCTAAAATAATGGATGAAGAATGTACATTTATCTAGGGTGTTACTATGATTTTCAGTCCCCCTTTTCTAAGTCCATCAGATTTTCTGGTTCATTTTTCATTTTTCAAAAAGCAAAATAAACAAATCCCATCCAACTTCTAGCAATCACGGATATAAAAAGAAGCAGGTATCCTTTCAGAGAGTAGGATATGCCTCTACATCACAATGAATATGCCAGTATTGTCTACCTCCCTACACACAGACATATTTCCTCCACATCTGCCCCAGAAACTGGTTTTCAGTTCTCCTGTCAGAAACAGATTGTTTCAGGCAAATGAGTTCTGAAAGTAGTTCTGGAGAGTTACAAATGGCAC
The DNA here is from genome assembly GCF_019279795.1 of Protopterus annectens. Taxonomy (NCBI): domain Eukaryota; kingdom Metazoa; phylum Chordata; order Ceratodontiformes; family Protopteridae; genus Protopterus; species Protopterus annectens. Next base: position 554,805,765 of record NC_056746.1, read on the forward strand.
TGAATAGACATACGTCCTTTTTGTGGAATCCCCCTCATCCTCTGAACCAAACAATATTTTTTCCACAGGTTCTTTAATACGTCCTTTCTTTGGGAGGTTATAAAACCAGATCTAGCTGATGTGATCAAATGACCAGAATGTCAAAATCCACTCCCTGGAGACCATAAAGTTGAACATTGCATTTGTCGAAAGCTTACATGATGAAAGTTCAACCCATTGAATGCCATGGTAGGCCAGCAGAAATATTTACTGTGCCATTAATAAACTCTACAACAGAAGGAAGAAACTGTTGCAGAAAAAGGTGAAGTTGCAAGACTGGAAAAACTCCCTTATTAGCCTCAACAAAAAGTTGAGATCCCTCATCAAATCGTCTCAAGCCAGCTATGAAGACAGAATTGTGGCAGACACCAAAAGCAATCACAAAGTCTTCTATAGTTATATCAAGAACCTCAACGTCAGTACCCAGATTTGCTCTGAGTTACTGCACAATGGTACCTCCTATACTGAGCCAACAGATATTGCCAATATACTGGCCAACAGATTCATTGCCAGCTTTACCCCTCTCCCCCCCAAAGGACCAATCACAACACCAGAAGAATGTCAGGCACCCAGCATTACTGTGGCACAGGTTAAAGCTGCATTGTCCGAGGCCAAGAATACAGCTTCCATTGGACCTAATAATATCCCTGGCTGTGTTCTACATGAACTACAAAGTGAACTGGCACCACATCTGTGTGCCATGTTCAGTCATAGGCTCACCTCAGGCTTTGTCTCTACTGAATGGCGCACTGCTACAGTCATCCCTCTCCATAAAGGGGGAGCAACTATTGACCCTGTGAATTATCGCCCCATTAGCCTGATGAGTCTGATATGTAAAGCTATGGAACAAATCATCATGGACCAGATTAACAAAGATATAGGAAATCTCCAAACTGTAGACCCCACGCAATTTGGCTTTGTGAAAGGGAGATCATGCCTGCTCAACCTGGTTGACTTCGGTGAGGGCTGTGGATGAAGGTAATGCAGTGCATGCAGCCTACCTTGATCTGGCCAAGGCCTTTGATACCATTCCTCACTCAGGAATTATTGATAAACTCATCAAACTAGGCATCAACCCCTATATCACTAGGTGGGTTGCAAACTGGCTCACAGATAGAACACACAGTGTGAAAGTAGTAGACTCCAAGTCAGACTGCCGACCAGTCACGAGTGGAGTCCCACAGGGATCGGTCCTGGGTCCTCTCCTGTTCAGCATCTACTTCTCAGAAGTTCAGGCCAACACAAAGGGACTCTGGCTGACAAACTGCAAGCTGGGAGCCATTATTAACTCCCCAAGTGATTCAGACATCCTACAGAAAGGCCTCACTGAGACCAATGACTGGTGTCAAAACCATGGCCTTAAGCATAATGCCAAAAAATGTGTCATCATCCCCTTTGGTAAAAACTCAGTTCCCACTAATTACCACATCGATGGGAGCCCACTGAACACTGAAGGCATTATAAGAGATCTGGGTACACAGGTTGACAGTGACCTCTCCTTCGACTACCACATTGCCACTGTGGTCAGAAAGTCCTTCTATGTGGCACATCTCATTACCAAAGATTTTTCATCCAGGAAGAAGGAGGTCATCATCTCTCTCTCTACTCTTCCCTCATTAGGCCAATCATTGAGTATAATGCCCCATTTGGCATGTACCTCACTAGACACCTGCAACAGCTGGAGAGGAGACAGAAGTACCTCATGAGGAGGATTCTAGGCATTAAACACATGTCTTACACAGACAAACTCAAAAGACTCCAGCTATTCTCTGTCTCATATCGCCTACTTAGAGGCGATCTTTGCTCGACTTACAAAGCTATGTCTGACCCAGCTCTGTTAGAAATGCTACATCTAAAGAAATCCCAATCCCTCTACACCACACACTCCAGAGACCTCAACCTCATTACCACAATCAACAGAACATGCTGAAGGGACAGTTTCCTCACCCAGACACTGCCCATGCTCTGGAATAGACTTCTCATACATGTCAAGCAGAGCACCTAGCTGTCCCTCTTCAAGAGAAATCTTGATGAGTGGATGGATAATAGAAAGTTCACCCCAGGGATCACTCCAGTGGATCTACTTGATAGAGGCACTGGGACCTAACATCGGGTGGCACAATGCCAGGGCACTTCTATGGGCTAGGCTTGTAAAGGCTGTAGGGCCATTAGCCTAGTACACACCTATGAACCTATGGTGTACTACTATTTAAATGTACTATGTTCACTAGATAAATACATGCATGCCTATATACATAGTGACATCTGAGCTGCTGGCCTACCATGGTATTTTATGGGTTGAACTTTGCTTTTGACAAATGAATGTTCAACACTGTGGTCTTGTCAGAGTGGGTTTGACATTCTGGCCATTCGATCATGTCAAGTAGATCTCATTGAACCAGAGTCCCAAAACCAGAGGGAAGAACGATTCTATTCTAGAATGTTTCTGATTGCAAAGAAAGACCTGTCATAGATGCTATGTATTGATCTCTTCTTTCCTAACTTGTTTATGAAAGTACCAACGTTCTGGATGTTGACCCAATAAAGTCTGTTAATTCTCATTCCCTTTCTAGGTTGCATGGAAGCTCTACACATAAAATATACTTATTGCCACATGCCAGTTCCCTCAGAGCTGAAATCTTTCCTCAGATTTTCTGTGTCTGGGTCATATTATCAGTTCTCTGTATTACCCTTTGGATTATCTACAGCTCCAAGTTTGTTTATAAAATGCATTGCCCCTGTGATAGCCCACTGCAGACTGCAGGATATTCACATACTTTCTTATTTAGACAACTTAACTTATCTTTGCAAAGTATTTTTCCAGCTGTCAGGAGTCACTTTCATAGGTTACAAATCTTCTCAACGTGGATTTTCAAACCAATAGTAAAACTTCCTCCTTAATTCCAACACACAAATTGTGTTTCTAGGATGCCTTCTAGATTCTTCCCTGCAAAAAGCATTCCTTACACAGGAGAAAGAGATTTAAATCTGGAAATATTCCTGAGCTTTTCAAATTAGTCTCAGACTTCAGCCAGAGAATACCTCAGAATTCTAGCGTTCAGAATCTTATGATTCTTGTAGCCAGACTGCATGAGAAAAATCCAATGCTTCTTGAAAACTGTGTGGACTCAACTTTCTCACCTTCTAGAATTTCTAATTCCTGTCTTGGGTTTTGTGAAGAGATAACTGCTTTGATGAAGACACAGATCGCAATGAATCAAGGTCTGCCATTTGCTCTTCCAATCCCAACTCATTCTGTCACAACAGATACTGCAGATTTTGATTGGAGATGCTATTTCAATGGAACAAAAATGCAGGATCATTGACACAAATGAGACAGGCCAAAGTACATAAATGTCAAGGATATGTCAGGTGTGATCCATGCTATAGAAACTATTCATTATCTGTAGTCCTCAGGACTTCTGCAGTTGATTACAGACACCACTGTGATGTCTATAATCAACTGTAGAGGATTACAGAAAACACCACTGTGACATAGCACAGGGGGTCACCAGATTATACCCTTTGGGCAGGCTGGCTATGGTGGCGTGATCGGTCACTCTGAAGCACTGAATTGCCCTCCAATCTTCCTTTATTATTCCAGAGCAAAATGTGGTAGCAGATAAGCTGAGCAGGACCAGGAAAGACTTGGTTCAAATGCAACTAGAAAGAGGGTCTTTAAGGAATTCATTCATTTGTGCGGAACACCTGATAAAGATCTGTTTGACTCCTTTAAAAACAGACAGAAAGATTTTGTATCAGGACTCCTTACATGCAGGCCTGGAAAACATGCATTTTTATACATGTATTTCTACACTTTCTGCTAATATCCAGAGTCATTCTAAAGATTCAGAAGAACTCTCAAAGGAGCATTGTGGTGACTTCATTTTAGCCTAGGCAACTGTGGTTTTCCCTTCTGTACGGAATTGGCCAAGGGCAATTACCACAAGCTTCCTCAAAGACTGGATCTGTTCACACAAGACCAAAAGACTTTGACACACCGCAAGATGAAACATTTACAAGGTACTGCCTGGATAATTCTCCTGTGATACCTTATAAGCACCTAGTTTCCTAAGGAGAGCAGGTACTAAAGGAGGCAATAAACCTTTCTACTAGTAAATCTCTGGTTTACAGGTTGGTGCCTCAATAATAGGCAGGCCCCATTCTGGGATTTTGATTTACTGTTCTTGTATACGTCTGTGAGTTACTATCCTCTGGCCTGTCTTACTCCTCTAGCAATGGGTATTTGTTGACCATTTCAACATATCTCCCCATAAATCCTCCTCTTTTTTTTCTTAGACTTTGCTTAAGCTGTTTTTTTTGTGTGTGTGTGGTTTGGAAGACCACCTAGTATACAGGTAGCACTTTGTTGGGATCTTTACTTTGTGCTGGAAAAGTAAAATCTGTCTTCATTTGAATAAGCTCTTTTGGTCGTTGTTGGTTCATTATCTGGAAGAGTGAAGAAGCTCTATACATTCCCCTTCATTGCTAATGTATCAACCTACTCTAATCTGTGCACAAACTGGTTACTAATCAGCAAGTCAAAGTGAAGACACACTCCCAACCTTAATAAAGTTTGCTGTCTCTTCTCTCCTTCATTTTACAGGTAGTTTGAATTCTTACTTACCCCCTCTGAGGCCTTCACTGATAGTTTTCCACTGATTGCCTCTCTGGTTTATTTGCATTCCACCTGGTTTACACCCCTTGTGCTATCTCCCTCCCCCAATACTAAGTCTATATTAGAATCCTGCTGAGCATGGAGCCATCTTTAAATTTCTAGTCTCCCACCAGGACACAAGTGCTCTTCAGTAATTGCATTCTGCTTGCTGGTAAGCCATTAGACCTCAGGAATTTGTTTAAAGTGTTCAGATTTGTAAAGTAATACTTACTTTTTACTCTTGTCTTGGTGGGCTCTGCCCCACTCCGTTCACCCTTGCTAACGCTCGGCTGTCTCCACTCCCCTGCCCTGCCCCCACTACCTCTACATTTATAGTAATCACAGCCGCACCCACAGCTCACGCTCACATCACCTCCACCAATCACAGCTCCTCAAGTCACATTATACCACACCAACTTGCTCCACAAAAAAATACTTCCAATCACTCTTATTCCCATTAGGTATTTTTTATATCATGCCACACTACTTACCCATCCACACATAGTGCAACCCTATAATTCCTATTCAGAGCCCCACCTACTACCATCTTAAACTTTATAAGCATGATTATCACACAACTAAGTCTAGTCTGTCTTCCCATAATTCTTTATAACACCACAAGTTATCACTCTAGCAATATCCCTAAACTTAGTAGCACAACACTACATTATGCACTCTCATATACAGACACCACACATTATAATAACATCTGTCCACAATTGTTCAAGAACTACATAACGGACAAATTCAGAACTAAGCATATATGCTCTCATTCCTACTTTAAAAACACACAATACTTTCTCACACTCCTCACCAAACTTCAACATCTGTATCACCATTTTAACACCAGGCTCACCATAAGTGCGGATATCCACCCCAACTTAGGCCCAAATCCATCCTGTCCAACACAAACTGCTCCAACACAAATGTCAGAACATAACACCCCCACTATCTTCATCCCAGGGCAAATCAACAACAGCAGCAAAACCAACCATCTTTTAATGCTAAATATTAATATTAGAAGTATCAAAAATAAAATACCTGAACTCCAGGCCACAATAGCATACTACTCCCCAGACATAGCTGCTTTAACAGAAACCTGGCTAAATAAAAACATAGCTAACTCAGAAATTCTCCCTACCAGCTACAATATCATTAGACAAGATAGACCACTTCGTAAAGGGGGTGGAACTGCCTTACTATATAAGTCCAACTTAACTGTACGTCAATTACCAAACTCCTACCCCTCCCCCAATAATTGGGGCATACTTATCCCACAACTTCAACTTCATCCTAAAAAGGTAATCACCACAATTGTGATCTATATTCCACCTGGTAATACACCTGCTAGCCTTGAAGACTTCTTATCCTGGTGTTCTTCCACATACTCACAAGAAACTCTTATTCTGGGGGATTTCAACCTAGATTGGTTCACCTGCATATCAGAACCAACAAGTAATCTAATAATTCTCCATGGCTACCAGCAGCTAGTCCAAATTCCAACTAGATGTGATAAAAAATCTAAAAAGGAATCCATCCTTGACTGGGTCCTAACTAACAACCCCACATTGTACCCCCACACAGGCTGTCTGCCAGACATCTTAAGTGACCACAACATATATACTTTATACGTAGTAGAACAAGCATATGCAAAACCACTAACTATATATCCACTAGAAACACGAAAAGATTCTCTCCTGAGGTCCTCAATACTTTACTTTGTAACTGTGACTGGACCCCCTTAAAAACCCTCCCACTTGACCAGGCTGTAGCATATTTCAACAAAACATTTCTACAACACCTAGACACTGTCGCTCCATTGCGCAAAATCAAGGTTAGAACCTCTACAAACCCCTGGCTCAGTAAAGAAACCAAACAAATCCTCAAGTCCAGAGATGCTGTTTGGCTTTACTATAAAAAAAAAACAAAAAAACACAAAGCCTAACTAAGTACCAAGAACTGTGCAACCATGCTAAAAATGGATTAGGCTGGACAAAAAATCCTACTACACGACATTACAAACTAAATACCAACACAACCCCCCAAAATTTTGGAAAAATGTAAACCAGCTACTAAAACTCATCCAAAAGGCTACCCCCAAACCAACCACCCCTGACACTAATGTTCCCATCGAAACACAATTCAACTCCCACTTTGTGAACTCAATTCTATCCTTAGTATCACAGGACAGTTCCTTCCTCACTAGCCCCCCAAACACAAATAACACTAATACAAGCTTTACCCTCAAAACAGTTTCCACCACTTCAATCAAAAGCATGCTCTCCAAACTAAAAGCCTCATCAACAGCAGCTGACCTACTCCCCAGCTATTTCTTGAAACTCACAGCAGATGTTATTGCTATCCCAATCTCCACTCTCATAAACAGATCAATTGTTGAAAACTATGTGCCCAAACTCTGGAAAATATCCTATGTTACACCCATACATAAAGGTGGGACCTCCACTGAACTTAATAACTACAGACCCATTGCTTTACTCTCCCCCCTGGCCAAAATCCTAGAAAAATGCATCCATACCCAAATGCTAAAATATCTCCTAGACAGCAGCATCCTGTCACCTACTCAGCATGGTTTTAGACCTGCCCATAGTACCACTACAGCCCTCCTCTGCTTCACAGACACAGGAAACCATCTAAAAAATGAAGGCCTGCAGGTGTCAACTCTTTTTTTTGGCTATGTCCAAAGCATTTGACACAGTCTTGCACCAAATCCTGCTAAACAAACTAAACCAGTATTACCTATCAAATTCCACTCTTACCTGGTTCCAAAGCTACTTAACTGACAGGTACCAAGCTGTGAAATGGGAAAATTCTCTCTCTCCTCAGCTGCCCATAACTGTAGGAGTCCCACAGGGTTCTATCTTGGGACCACTACTATTCACAATCTTCACAAATGACCTCCATACCTCCACACAGCATGCATCTATCATTCAGTATGCAGATGATACTACCTTAATCTGTGCTGCACAAAACATTCCCACCCTCCTGCAAACAACTCAACTAGCATTCTCTGACATTGAAAACTATCTAACCAAAGCCCAACTAATCCTCAATCCAAAGAAAACTCAGCTTATGATTATAACCAGTTCTAACAAAAACACTGATAACAGTCAATTCACTATCTACTCCACAAATGCTACTCCAATCACTCCAGTGGCACAGGCTAAGCTATTGGGAATAACCATAGACTCCCACCTAAAATTTGATAGTCATCTCAACTTAACTATTAAAAAAGTACATGCCAAACTGGGATCACTCTACCGTATCAAGCCATTTCTTTCCAACAACACAAGATCAGCCATTGCTCGCTCCCAACTTCTATCCACCCTACTCTATGCATCTCCTATTCTGACTAATCTCAACAAAACTGAACTAAGCAAAATGGAAGCCTGCTATAACAGAATTGCCCACTTTGCTGCAAATTGCTGATATAGAACTCATCACTGTACTGCTTTGAGACAGCTCCACTGGCTTTAACTGCCCAACCTCCTAACCTACAATCAGCTCTGCCTCTGTCATTCTATCTATTACCTCCCCAATAAGTGTCCTGTGCTCAAAAACCTAGTACATCACTCAGCCAAAAGGCCTTTTAGATCATCAATCAAGCTACTACTAGAAGTCACCAACAGCTACAATAGTTTTGGAGATACACTATATAGTAGTTCAGTGGCTAAAAAAATGGAACTCTGTCCCCACTAGCATTTAAAACACATCATCCAAAGCCTCCTTTAAAGACCTCATCAGGCAACATCTCAAGCAAAGTTGGCAGTGCCATGATTGCTCCCCAGGCTAGTGAAAGCAGATAAGGTACACATACTAAACCTAGAGCACTTGATTAAGATTGAAAACTATTCTCACAAACACTGGCTAATCTACAATGTATGTACTATACCTGTGTACTATGTAAGTATTCTACCTATGTTCCAAATTTCAGCTGTAGACCACAAATCTATTAAGTACCTTTATTTTTAAATATTTTTTTGTTTGTTCTCTCCACTGTAACTGTTGATGTGCTACATACCACTGTAAAAACATGTCTTTTGTAATTTGTGTGTATACTGATCATGTCTAAATGTATCTGTAATTTTTCTATGTGGAGCTTTTCTCCCCGGGCCTCTGCTGATAAAGGGCCTTTTTGGCTCAGACACCCCCGGTTAACACATGTAAAATAAAATAATAAAATAAATTATTTAGAAGACTGTTGTACTTATTGCTCTGACATCTGCAAGAAAGTATCCACGTTTCAAGCTGTCATGGTGGGTGAACCCTAACTGGGTTATTTCTATAACAAATCCCCCATTCACACTTATAGTAGGTTTAGAGTTTGTTTTGAATCTAGCCATCATTATATCTGTATTCTCTCTAGAATTAAAAAAAAAGGACAGGATGATTCTCTTTACTCTGGACATGCCTGTGCAACTAGTTATTATCTTTCCAGTACTTAGCCCTTTAGGAGATGCAAACAACTACGTACTTCCTAATATGGGACAAAGAAATGATGACCATTATCAATTCAGACCATCACTTGTTGGTTGATCCTTGTTATTTTTCTCTCATTATTCCATCATAGTAAAACAATTCCAAGCAGAATCAAGGCACATTCTCCTAGATCCTTGTCATTTGATGGCATACTGGAAAGAAATGGACTCTAAAAGTCTTCTAGAGGCAGCTACTTGGTCATTTGCTAATACTTTTACAAACCATTATCAACTGGATTCCTTCTTGATATTCAGGACAGCCTTTGCAAGAACTGTACTCCTGGGGCTCCAAGATTCTATTATTTCCTTCTCCCTGGATGGGGAGGGTGGCATAATGGTTAAAGTGTTTGCCTTACAAACAGAAGGTGCAGGGTTTGATTCTCACATGGGGTAAGTGGCTAGGCTTAAAATGGCCTGCAAAGGCAGTTAGCCTAGTACCAGCCTGTGAACCTGTGGATGGAATAAGCAATGCTAATCTACACATATAGCCATACGCTAGTTCTGCAGTGAAAATGACTAACACAGTACAGTTGTGCAAGTTGCACTTACCATAATAGTAGATGCTTGAATTCCTGACTGCTGCAGTAGCCACACTCTCTCACAATTCCCATAATTTTTGGGGTTTCAGGATACGTATCCCCTCTCCTTTGCTGGGGGCAAGAATGTCCTGAAGAGATTCTCACCCAGGATGCTATTCCTTCTTTGTATTCCCAAGCCACAACAACCTGGACATAAGTGTGTGGGGGATACCATTGACATTTGAGAAATGACTGGCTGTTAAATCCTAAGTAGGATATAACCCATATAGCTGTAGGCTAGTGCAGCAGTGAGGAATTTGAGCATCTTACACAACTGTATTTTACGTGCACATGGGAAGAGGTATTAGGCTACCCAGTTAAGGTTCACATACATAACACAAGCAGAAGGTTATAAATCAAAATATAAAAGGGCAATGATGAAATGGTTAAATTCAGCAAATGAGGAGAGAGTAAGATTTTGGATGCAGATCCTTAAGGAGAATAACAACAACCATATAGAATATTATGTTCATAAATTTGCAGGAAGTGTTCTAAGAACTAAGACAATGCAGGAATGGAGAATGGAGATTTTGCCCATGTGAATGACTTCTTGTAGGAGTATAGAAAAATAGGCAAGTGGGGACTGGAATTTGCTGGATAAAACTAGCAAAGGAACCAAGGTATTGGGAACAAATATATAGAGAGGCAAAGGTAATAGGGTGGGATCAGGCCAAGCAGATTGAAGATTACAGACTACCTTCTTTATCAAGAATTAATATCAGAGTAAAGCCAAAGAGAAACAAATAGAATAGTGCTAGAAATTTTAATTGAATCTAGAGCAAACGCTGTCATTAAAATAGGATAATTAGTAAGGAATATAAAAACTGTATGACTCAATGCGTGTGGGTTAGTAAAGAATGGAAAGAGAGATTGAAAAGGTGATTTACAAATGTACAGTGGGAGGATATCTGTATGCCTCCTAACAGTACAACAAAGTTGAGAATGTTTGAGGCTTTTCCCCTAGAAGTGTTTGCATAGGTATTTCTATACCCTGAACAGATTTCAGAGAATTTTTCCTCAAGTAGATAGCAAATGCTGGAGGTGTGATTGGGGGGGGGGGTAACTGGGAACATGTTTTTGGGGGTGCAGTAAGTTGCCATATTTTAAAAATTCCCTTCAGAGTACTCTGTCAGAAATGGCTGTAACTAAGGAAATGATTCTTTTCAGCTGAGACACAGGATCTGAACTGCCTACACATAGTAAGGCCTTAATAAGTTAAATGCTATTGGCTTCTAAAAAAAATAATTTCTAACAAATGTTATTCAAAAGTCAAAGCAACTGTAATCCAAGTACTTAATACTTTGAAGGAGATAAAAAGTACCAGCGGTGGGATCTTTGGAATAGGTAATTAGCAAATTACACAGACATAAATGGGATTATTGGAGAAATACGTGCATATTAATGTCCAGGAGGAGGTGTGAGGTTTAAGAGAAGCCAGGAATACAGTGATGTATGTAATATAATATTGAATAAGTATTAGAAATAAATAAAACATATGTAATGTATAATGCATGAATTTGACATGTTAATATGATTTGTTTTCTTTACTCGTAATGAATGCATCCCTATATCTTAACTGATAATTTAACAAAAGTATTTAAAAAGGGAATATTTAAAAATTTTTAGGAAATGATAGGAAATGATTTATTAAAGATAGAAATATTGTGAGAGGTACCTTTCAGCTTACTGGAATGATACAAAAACTAGACACAGTGCTGGTCAAGATTTAAAGATGCATTTAGGAGACAATATGAAGTTGTACAAAAAAGTATGGTATAAAGAAAGGAATAAGAATAGAAAATTAATACAACATAGTATGCTGTTAAAAGGGAATGCAATGTTAATTAACAGAGAGAAGAAAATAGTTTTGAAGAAGGAAAAGGCAAAAACATGGAAATGGAGACATATGTTTTTCTGGCACAAGGAAGGGAGGAGGACATACTGTCCATTAAAAGTTTGGCAATTGATTAAGAAAAAGGAATAATGAAACTGATAAAAAAGAATGAGAGGAGAAATATGTATGGTATAAAAGAAGGAATAATAAAGACAGTGAAAGAATGTGTTACAACTATGTTTGCTAATAAAAATATCAAGGGGGTGTAAAAAAATGTATCATGACTAGACTAGAGAAAAGCATATTTCTAGAAGAATTGCATGTGACATTAAAGATTTTAAAAACCGATAAAGTACCAGGAAAACTTAAAATAGGATATATATATTTTTAAATCATGAAAAAAGAAGAAATGAGCCCTTAAATTGGTGGCTGCAAGAAGGCTTACTGAAAATAAAATATGTGAACCATTTATAAGGTTCTTGTTAATGAGGAGGGCTGGAATAGGCTTAAAACTGGAGATGTTTCAATGTGTGATGCTGGACTATAAAACATTTATGAAAATAATTCAGTTAAGGTTGAGGAAGATTATTGAGCAAATATCGCAGGAATGTGCACACAGAGTATTGGGAAAAGACAATAAATGATTACTGATAACAGTGAGAAAGGCAACTGATTATATAATAAAAATCACTGATAGGAAAATCATGAGTTACAACATTGCTAAGACATTTTAATTGGTGAAGCAATACTTTCTGAGGGGAATTTTGAAAGAATATGGGTGAATCCAGAAGATAATACAAGTATTTAAGACAGCCTATGAGTTCTAGGTGGTTATGTAAAAGGGGAGGGGTAGATGTACCTTCAGAAATAGAAAGACAGGTGAAACAAGTAGAGTTTTGTTTAAAAAAGTTTCACCATGTATGGAAGTTTTGCTGAAAAAAAGCAGGGCTCATATTAAATAAAGAAGAGTATGGAGTAAGGATCTGTCTGATTATTTTCATAAAAACATTGCTTAAGAGATGAAGGATACTGTTTAGACATGAGATTGCTATAGGAATCAATTCACTGCTGTTTTAGAGAAAATGCATAAAGTTATGGAACTTATTTATATTATAAATACATAGAAGCATGTAAGGGTGATAGGTTTTATTTGTCTCAGTATTTTTGGTTACTTAAGTTATATATTTCATATGCATCCATTTTGGAAACATTAAATGTACAATTATTAGCAGCAGTTTTCAGCACTATTTGGATTTCACATTTGAATCCATTGAAAAGATGAATAACATAATGAATAATGTCAGAGATCAGGTTTAATAAATCCAGCAGTTTATCTGGGATCCTTATATGTTGTTATATGTTGCAGTATGTTATTTACAGAAGGACACATTGTAGGCCAGAATATGTAGTAAAGACATAAAGGTGTTTAAAAGTAATCTGATATAGAAATATGGCAGGGAAATGAAAGTCTAGAAACTTAACATTAACAAGATAAGAAAAGACATTAAACAGGATGATGTAATAAACAATAAATATTATCCATAGAACTGTGGAGGGAAAGTGAAAAGGGAAAAATGCAAAGAAAAAAATAATGAAAAGATATGTTTTGGGGGTTATTTTTAAAGAAATTGCCTGTGAAATTAGAAAAAAAAACAAACAAACAGATGAATAAAGGGCATTGTAATAGAAGCAAGTATAATACAGAAGTTAGAATAAAGCATGTTTCCACACACTGTGTAAAGACATAGGGCAGGATTCACGAAGGCTTGCACGGAGTGTAAGAGACGTGTAACACTCCATGCAAGCCTCGCAATCCAGGAACAGCCCGAAACTCCGTGTAAGAGACCAGCTAAAACGTCTCTTACATGGACTGGGCATGGATATGCTAAATACCTCACTTGCAGCCGAAAGGCATGCAAATGAGGTAGAGTAGCGATCCACGAAACAGAAAGCAGCCCGCGTAAGACCCATTTTAGCTGCAGAAATGTACTCAGTTAACAACTGAGTACGTTTCTGCAAAAATCACAATGGAGCCATGTCAGCTCCAAATAAAGGGTGCATATGTGTCAGGCAGCATGCCAATGGCCAAATATGTGGCCATTGGCAAGGTACCCTGATGCAAATATTAAAAAAATATAATTTTTTTTTCGGCATTTGCCAATGTTTAAACGCAGCGCAGCCCCGTGCAAACAGGCTGCACTGTATAAAACATAAAAATGAAGGTTATAAACCCACAAATGTGGGTTTTATGCAATACATGGAATGACAATGCAGGGACCATCAGACCAACAACAACATGGCCACCGTGTAGTGGTTGCTAAGGGGGGAAGCTGAGTCTAAGACATGTAACAAAGCATTAGTAGGCAATCTGATGTAAATGAGGGTTAGGATACTGAATCCCACAGTCACATAGCAAATGAGCACATTCTGAGTAGTGTAAGAGATACATAAGGGGGAGGAATAGAGTAGGAGATAGGTGACATCACAGGGGGGAATGGTAGAAAGAAATGCAGTTCATTGGAGGTCAGTGTTACATGACAGATGACAGACACAGCTCATGGAAAGAGGAGTGCCACAAGATAAGCATGGGAAAGTCAAGAAATGGAAGGTGTACACTGTTACTTACACCAAAGTTTCTTGCTGGGCGTGCATGTGCACGTGTGCGCGCCATGAGGCGCGAGTAGGACAGTGTGCGCACGTGTAAGGCAGACTGAGCATGTGGGAGCGTGTTGGTAGATTTGTAACACTGTTTGCGCTGGTGTGCGCATGTTTTAACCTGAATAGGCAGATCCTGAACCGTGTAAGCATGTGTGCACGCATGTAAGTCACTGTGAGTGTGTTTCTGCTGGTATGCACGCTGCTCCCCCCTGAGGAAACAGAAAGGAAAAAGGAAGCAACAGAATTAGTAGGAAGCTAGCAGGGAATACTGCTGGCGCTAGCAGGTGAAAACAATTAGAAGCAGGCAATTACACAGGCAGAATAGTAGCCCAGCCCAGCACTTAAAACTCTGCAAACAGCAGTGCAGGATGTTTCTCTCAAGAGACACTGCAAGACAGGAGTAAGCTATTAGAAGTGAAAACTGAAAAAGCTGAACTCAGAGCAGAAATGCTAGGGGCTGCCATAGCTGTCATAATGAGACATAGGCGACTTGCTGAGGGTGGTGACAAAGCAGATGGTGCCAGACAACCCACAGTGAGGAGATGCAGAAGAGTGTACAGGCCCAGGGTCACCTACCACGGGTTACATGAGCTGGAGATAGTAGAGTGCTATAGAGTGGACAGAGACCTCCTGCAGCAAATTGTTGAGCTGTGCAGGCCACGCTTCACACACAGAACTAACAGAGGGGAACCCATCCCAGTGGAAACCAAGGTATGTGTTGGCCTAAGAATACTAGCAACAGGTACTTTCCAGAGACCAACTGGTGATATGATGGGGATATCACAGGCATCAGCCTCCAGGGTACTGCACCAGTTCCTGGATGCCATGTCAGCACATGTCGGTGATCATGTATATTTCCCTAATGCCCGTGAGGTATTGGCCAGCAATATGCGTCTCTTCCAGCAAATAGCGGAATACCCTGAGGTAGTGGGTGCAATAGACTGCACGCACATATGCATCAAAGCACCAGCCGGTGAGCGGGGTAGGGCCTACATTAACCAGAAGGGCTTCCCCTCCATCAACTGCCAGGTCGTGTGTGATGCCCAGGGCATAATAATGAATGTGTGTGCTGGCTGCCCTGGG
Organism: Protopterus annectens; assembly: GCF_019279795.1. Lineage (NCBI taxonomy): Eukaryota > Metazoa > Chordata > Ceratodontiformes > Protopteridae > Protopterus > Protopterus annectens. The sequence continues at coordinate 554,821,110 of NC_056746.1, forward strand.
AGCTACCATGATTCCCACATCTGGCATTTGACGCAGCTGTACCAGACATTTGCCAATGGGGACATCCCACACGGACACCTAGTGGGGGATGCAGGTTATGCACTGGAGCTGTGGCTGATGACACCCATCAGAAACACACACACACCTGAACAGGAACGCCATAATGAGGCACACGCACAAACACGTAATGTAATAGAGCGTGTGTTTGGGCTGCTTAAGTCATGGTTCCGGTGTCTGGACACATCTGGTGGAGTCTTGCAGTACTCACCAACTACATGTACCCAAATTGTCATGGTATGTGCTATGCTACATAATATGATCTTGCGAAAACAGCTGCAGCAGGACCAGCATAGGGCCGGGCCAAACAGCCCCCCACCATTGCCAAGGCCATCACAGGCAGAGCGTGACTTGGAGGAGGAACAACCTGAGCCTGCCCCAGTAGGCAGAAGGAGGCGTGCCCAGTATGCCCTGGCCTTGGCAAAGAGGCAATGCATAGCACATACACTGGCTCAGTAGGAACCCTGGGAATGATACCCCTCTCTGACTCACTCAAATAATAACAGGGATGCCTAAAATGACATGACCTGCTCACAAACATGTACAGGGAGTGTAATATGTGCATCCGACAGAGGCAGCCCTGCAGCACCACCTGAGGCATGAATGCCATGTGTTAAGTAATGTAACACCATGTACTATATGCACACTTGAGGACTCTGACTAACATCCACCCTCACCAAGCATGAAGCCACAATATGACAATGGGATGATCAATTGCAATAATTGGCTGAAGTAATGCAGTTAGTCAAAGGGGAGCCAATGTGTTTCAGCCTGGGAAGACATGCTGAGCATGACATGATGCACCACCTGCTAGGGGTGGCGTGCACCTATCAATCCAGGCCCCATGGATACTGGCAAAGGCTGTCAGTACCCACAGCGTGCCCTGAATAGGTAAGTCTCAAAACACAAACCCACCTTCATAGGTACCACAAGAGATAGGAACCTAGATGTAATGCTACCCAATGCCAGAAGTCTAAACAGCAAGATGCATGCAGTGTAAACTCACACAGTATGGAGAATGTTGATATCTGTCCTGTAGTAGAAAACTGGGTCAAGGCTCACAACAGCACCCTAACACTACCAGGTTACACCTCATACTGTGCTGTACAGCCTCAAAACATGGAACAAGCTACAAAAGGAGGGTGACTAGCAATAATTGTCAAGGATAACCACACCCCCATGTTGGTACCACAACAAGAAGCAGCATGGATTAGCCATGGTCAAGTACCAGTGGCTAAAACCGCCTCCCAGTATATAGCCTGCTGCAGACTACTGTCCTAACACCAGGAACTGCACCTGGCCTATGTTGGAATACATGAATATATCAAGCCCCCCAAACCACATTATATTGGTTGACTGAAAATACCCAGACATACACTGGGAGCATTATACTAGCACCAACACAGTAGGAGAAAAGTTCATAGAATCCATAAACCAAAATGCCCAGGAACAACGTACCACTCCCACAAGAGGGGTAAGCATACTGGATGTGATAATCAGCAACATGCATACTGGATGGCAAGATGAGAAGTGTATCCCTCACTGGTAAGACCAGACCATAGAGTAATCACACCGGATATATACATCCTGACCACAGTCCCTGGCCAGAAAACCACAGAGAAAAACATGTGTAAAGCATAAGTTGCACCCCTCCAAACTGATGTGGAATCCACTAAAGGCCCTGTGCAGGTGCAGAATATGGGACACACTGCAGAACCTGTTATACAGGCATTCCATGAACACAGCCAGGAATGCTTGGATTATGCAATCACAAATAACAACAAGACACAATGCCATACACGCAGGCATCTGGCATGCTGGACTCCAGCCATTACCAAACCATGCAAGAGAATGAGGAAGCTACTACATGATAGAGCAAACATAAAAAGGGAAGTAATCACTGATCAGTAGTATGGCAATAAAATATGTCCACACATACAATCCACTAAGGCCAGCTACAACAAGTAGAATCTGTGAATCCTGAGGCAATGTTACACCTGCCCCAAGTACACAGACAACCCTCAACTCCCCCAATAAATACAAATATATGTGAGAGATGCAACCATTTATCCAAACCGGAGGCTGAGCTCTCCCAACTCAGCACTGTCAAAACTAGTCAGGAGGAGAAGGTAACCACACACACCACAAACCCAGTCCCACATAGACCTATCACAACTGTAAACCAAACACATAAACACAGAAGAACATTCCCAGAGGCCCTAATTACAAACACACCACACCAACAGAGGTCTCCAAAGCAGACCCCAAGCAACCACAACCTCCAAACATAGCAAATGCAACACATAGTACACAAAGCTGGTGTGCCAAACAGTCACAGGCCAGAAGGAGAAACAACATGCCTGATACAGTTGTAATAGGTGTCTCTATAGGCAGACACACTGCTGTCCCACTCACCAGACTGAACAAGGGAAAGGGTACAGTAAGCTGCCTGTAGGCTGCTACAATACGCCACATAACACAAGTACGCAGGTCACCCCAAAGCAAGCAGAAATATGATGCAGTCATTGTCCATGCTGGTGTGAATGACCTGAGATGTACCTCCCTGGACTACATGAAAAGAGACATGGATGAGCTCTCTGAGTATGTACTCCAGGCCGGTATGACACTGGCCATTTGCAGCATCCAACCCTCACCAAGAATGATGCCACAGTACAAACACAGAATGATCAGCTTTAACAGGTGGCACAATTACAGCTGTCAGTCCAAGAGGATCTAATGTCTCTCTGCTTGAGATGTCATGCATGACAAGCCATGCGGCTGTTCCAGGGATGGCTTGCACCTGTTACCCCTTGGCATCTGGATACTGGATAAGGCCTTTGCCACCACCATAGAGCCCTACGTAGGCAAGGCCGAAAAGACTAACCCACCACCCTAGAAAACATAAGTGGTAAGAAACATAAGGGTAATGCTGACCAATGCCAGATGTGTAAACTGCAATATGCATGCTCCTGAGGCACTTCCCAGTATGGAGAACATCGATGTCTGTGCAGTGACAGAAACCTGCTGCAAGCCTACTGACAGCACACCAGCACTACCAGGTTATACCTCATATCATGCGTTATGGCCCCAACACCTGGACCAAAACATCAAAGGAGGGGGAGTATCCATATGCAGCACAGACACCCATACGGCCAGGTAACTGACAATGCACGAAGCAGTGGAGACCACCCATGTGCACCTAACTGTAGTCAAAACTGCTGTACAGTCTGTAGCATGCGACAGACCACACTCTCACACACAGGAACCCCACCCAGACATCCTGAAGACACTGGACAGTATGAATGTCCCACCAAATACCAAACAAGGTACTCACAAATTACCACATAGGTGGTAAACCATTATGTATGCAAGGAGTAATCAGGGACCTAGGGACACAAGTCGACAGTAACCTGTTATGTGACACTCACAATGCCAATGTGGCTAGGAAGACTGTCTATATTGGACACCGTATCATGAAAGGATGCACATCTACATCAACAGAGGTCACTGTGCCCCTGTACTGTTCTCTTATCAGACCCATAATCTAGTACAATGACTCATATGGGATGTACCTTACCTGACACCTGCAGCGGTTAGAAAGACCTCAAAGGTACCTCACCAAGAGGATAAAGGGTCTCAAATATATGTCATATGCTGCCTGGCTGTAGACACCCCAGCTGAATGCAGTCACAGACTGCCTACACAGAGGCATTGTATGTCTGTTGTACAAGGCCATGTCCAACACAGGAGTAATGGACATGCTCCACCCCAGGAAATCAAAGCCATTGGAGCTGTGAGAGTGACAGATGTCAACCTCAACACATAATGAAATAGGATGTGCTGGAGGGACAGATACATAACCCAGAGGCTCCCCACACCCTGGAACAGGATCCCACTCCATGTTAGGCAGAGCCCCTCACTGACACCCCTCAACAGGAATATTGCCAAGTGGATGGATGATCGTAGATGTACACTGGGGGTCTTCACTGTGTCACGTCCAGACAGAGGCACAGTAAAGTAAATCATAAATGGCCATAATATTCACATAGCAAGGGGCGAAAGACACACACACTCTGGCTAGGCTTACTAATGCCCTAGGGTGGATAGCCTAGTATGAACCTATGAACTTATGAAGATACAAATTGTACAGGACACTAAGGATAATCACAAGGCTTACTCAACTGATGGTAGGAACCATGTTGGGAATTCACAGATATGCTCGAATCACACAGATATTACAAACAACATACCAAACACACACATATATTGCCAACATACAACCTGACAGGTGCAGTGCAAACCCCCAGAATGCAAAATATCTATCCCAGCAGACTGCTGGCCCCCTGACATTGCAGATGCTGAGGTAACAGCCATCATCTACAAAGCAAAACACACAGCAGCAAAGGTATGAGATGGTGTCCTGGGCTGAGTCCAACATGGACTCCAAGAAGAATGGAATGCCAAATCACACTACTGCTCAATGTCAGCCTTACCACAGGATATGTACCCAAAGAGCAGTGTACAACAACAGTGGTCCTTCACAACAAAGGTGTTGCCTGAATGGATACTGCAAACTACCACCCCAGGATCCTGACAAGCTTGGTCTGCACAGCTATGGAAAGGATCAGCATGTACCGCAGACATAAAGCTATCGGGGACCTACTGACACCAGACCCTACCCAGTGTGGCTGTCGTAAGTGCAGATCCTGCCCCTAAACATGTTTGACCCATTTGAAACAGTCATTAAGGTCATCGATGAGGGCAATGTGGTCCACACAGCGTAGCTGGACCATGCAAATGCTTCCAGACAATACCCTACATGTTCAGTATGGATATGTTCACCAGCTTAAATATAAACCCCTATGTCAGTAGAGGGGTTGCAAACCAGACCAAGGACAGAACTGACATGGTCAGACATGCTGCATCCATGTCAGACTACAAACCAGATATAAGTGGCATCCCACAAGGCTTGGTCCTGGGACCTCCCTCGTTCCGTATATATGTCCCATAGGTACAGGCCAACATGGAAGGACTGTGACTGAACATGTATGCAGAGGAGTACAAACTGCCCACCATATCTGACCCCCAGCTGACACAAGCAACCCACAAAAGGGCCACATAGAAACAGACAACTGGTGCCATAGCCATGTCAGCAAGCTAATTGCAGAAATGTGTATAGACAACCACCATGGATATACAGTAAGTGCCCACCAATTACCACACAGGTGTTAACCCATTACGTACCTAACATGTAATGAGAGACCTGGGGACACAAGGTGATAGATATCCTGCATTGGACAAACATGTGGCTGTAGTGTTCACAGAAACATACCATATACCCACCCAATCATGAAGGTTGTCAGATCTAGATAAGGGGAGGTCACTGTGGCTCTGCAGTCATCCTTCATCAGCGTCACAATTGACTACAATAGCCCCTGTGGGATGTACCTCAGCAGACACCTCCATCAACTGTAAAGTCCACAACAGTACCTCACCAGGAGTAGCAAAGAGCATGAACAGATGCCATGTGTTGCCTGATTAAACAAACTGCAGCTCCACACACTGCCATACTGCCCACCCAGAGGCAAGCTGTGCCTGATGTATGAAGCCATGTCCAAGCTGGAATCAATGAACATGCTGCACCTTGTACAATCTGAATGGCAGTGAGCTATGCACATGAGAGACCTGAACCCCAGCACTGACATACATAGGACAAGCTGTACTGAATGATCCATAACACAGAAGCCACCCCACTCTTGAGTAAACTCCCAGTACAGGTTAGCCAGAGAGTCACCCATCGACACCCCTCAAGAGGAATCTTGATGAGTGGATGGGAGATGGTAGGTTTACCCTGGGTATCACTGTTATGTCACAGGTAGACGGAGGCACAGTATACTAACCATGACATATGTCATGGCAAACTCCAGTTACAATGTGTGTCGAAGGACAAACACACTCTCTGACTAGCATCAGAAATGGCCTAGGGCACATCGCTAGTGTTTGCCAATGTCCACCTATGTTGTGGAATACACTACCAATGTTGGACAAGCCTGGTGTAGGTAGTCCATATCTGAACATAATGCAACATGGTCATATGTGCACAACTGGCCCCTACACAGTCTGTTGTGCTCACTATGAAGATTTCAAGCAGTGATAGGACTAAAGCCCAGGATACTGTCCACCACAGTGAAAGTACTGAACCAGTACACTATACGGTACTACAGTGTTAGGTCATTATGAAAGGATGTTGACAACTGTATGCAAAGTATCCCATGCAATCCCTGCAGGCACAGTATAATCCCTGTTGTGGTCAGACACAAAGCAGTTGGCCAGTAAGTACACAACATGACACCCAACACACAACCATAAACGTGAGATATTGTTGCAGTTCACACTCACCCAAATATGTGGTGGACTGCAGAGTTCAACATATGGAAAGCTCACACTGGGCATGCTCGCACACTTTGATAAATGAGGCATATGTCAGACAACATGCCATGGAAAGGCTGAACTGGGCATGCTCACACACTTAGGCCATATCTCCGTTTAGCAGTTGGCCACACATATCTGGTATTTGTACGTGTCATTCCAGGAACCAACCACAACACAGCAATCTGCCCAGTGCACACAGTAAATGACTACAGAGACATAAGTGATATAGTGGATCGCCCTCATATTCAAACATCTTCCACAGATACACAAGTTGTTCATAGGAACAGGGAATGCTATGGCAATAAAGACCTGCAAACAGTCTAACAGCAACAAATATTGTGCATCTGACAATTAAACATATGGGTGTAGAGGTCAATACTAGGCTGTTTGCCCTAGGGAATGACAGCTTAGCCAGAGTGTGCTTGGCATCTGCATCCCCAGTACAGTAGGCTACTGTGCCACTGTAAAGTAGGTCACATAAGGCAATGTGTGAGGCTAGTGTGCTGTGCCTCTGTCAAGCAGGGACACAGTGGAGATCCCAGGGTTTGAATGTGCTAAGCCACATCCATGTTGTTGGTGTGTGCTGGAAGAGGGTTGCTGAGGACCTCTAACAGTAAGTGGGCATCAATAACAGACTGAGGGGAGCCCTATCTGCATTGTCTGGACAATTCCACTGTCAACACTGTGTTGTGATGATTATGTGGGATTGAAGTGTCATGCCGGTACTGTTCAGAGATGTCCTCCCTCTGTGGGCTACAGCTCTGCAATGTATTAGCTCACTCTGTCTGTTGGACGGCTCATATATGGCTGGTGTACACCTGACAGGTGTCCTGTTGTGGAGCAGTCATGGGTATATGTGGGATAGCATGATCAATGCAAACCTTACACATGCTCATAGAATGCAATTGTCAAGGATTATGCAGAGTGGCCAGTATAGTCCCCCAGCATGGGTCCTTTGAAGTCTTCCACCCCAGTCTTCACAAGTGTAGAGTCTGCTTGTGCTAAATACAGTTTGTTTGCAGTGACAACCTTGCCTGGGGGTGGGGATGGGATATGGATGTCCAGGGAAAGGTGGGTATGGTCAGATATCAACAATGGTGGTCTACCTCTGGTGTGGAACAGTGAGTACCCATGTTGCAGATGGACAGGTGCAATATGTATTCCCCATGTGGCTGTGGTGAGTGGTTCTGCCATAGCACATGGACCCACAAATTGTAGTGGCTGTAGGGTAATGTTGTAGAGGCCTGAGTAGTTCCCACACACAATATGCCTGTACCTGATGTTAACAACTGGAATGGTGTATGTGAACACCTGCATATCCGGCACTGTTCCCAGGGAAGCAAAGTGTGTGTCCTGGATGTGGGAGTGGTGTTCTGGACTGGTTGTGTTGTGTGTTACAGGTCCTGTGGTCACGAAGCATGGTATAGAACATAACCTGCCAGTGCGATGTGCATATCTGACCCTGAAGTAGGTGGCTGCAAATGCATATATATGCTATCCCCCACCTGACAGGTAGTACTAGATGTACATACCTCTGTAGAAATAAAGATGTCAGCACCCTATAAATACTGCAGGTGCAGAACAGATGCCCAGTAATTCGGATAGCGCTCTGCTAATGCGTCTCCCTCAAGTGCCATAATATAGTTAGGTAGGAGTTTGAACCATGCAAATGCTCAGTGTGTGTGTGTGTGGGTGAGTGGGGTTGTTGTGTGTGCAAGTCTGTGTGAGGGAAGTGTCCCTTTTGGCAACTGGGAAAACACTCTACAGGATGCACATTCCCCTTTCTAAGCACTGATGATGTCAGCACCCTATAAGTACAGCAGGAGAAGGGAAACTTCCCAGTAATGTGAATAGTGCACTCTGCTAATGCGTCTGTCACGAGTGTCATAACATAATTAGGTAGGGGTTTGAATCTTGCAACTGCCCAGTGTGTGTGGAGGGGGTTAGTGTGTGTGCAAGTCTGTGTGAAGAAAATGTCCCTTTTGGCAACTGGGAAAACACTCTACAGGATGCACATTCCCCTATCTAAGCACTGATGATGTCAGCACCCTATAAGTATAGCAGGAGAAGGGAAACCTCCCAGTAATGCAAATAGTGCACTCTGCTAATGTGTCCGTCACGAGTGTCATAACATAGTTAGGTAGGGGTTTGAATCCTGCAAATGGCAAGTGTGTGGATAAGGAGAGTGTGTGTGCTGGCAAGTCTGTATGAAAGATATGTGCATTTTGGCAATGAGGAGAACACACTACATGATGAACATTACCCTTTCCAAACACTGATGATGTCAGCACCCTATAAGTACAGCTGTAAAATGGAAACCTCCCAGTAATCCGAATAGTGTACTCTATTAATGCGTCTTTCTCAAGTGTCATAACATAGTTAGATAGGGGTATGAATCCTGCAACTGGCAAGTGTGCGTGTTTGGATGAGGGGAGTGTGTGTGTGTGCAATTCTGTATGAAAGACATGTGCTTTTTGGCAATCAGGAGAACACACTACATGATGCACATTACCCTTTCCAAACACTGATGATGTCAGCACCCTATAAGTACAGCTGGAGAAGGGAAACCTCCCAGTAATCCGAATAGTGCACTCTGCTAATGCATCTCTCTCAAGTGTCATAACATAGTTAGGTAGGGGTTTGAAACCTGCAAGTGTGTGTGTTTGGATGAGGGGAGTTTGTGTGTGTGCAATTCTGTATGAAAGACATGTGCTTTTTGGCAATCAGGAGAACACACTACATGATGCACATTACCCTTTCCAAACACTGATGATGTCAGCACCCTATAAGTACAGCCGGAGAAGAGGAACTTCCTAGTAATCCGAATAGTGCGCTTCGCTAATGCGTCTCTCTCACGTGTCGTGACATAGTTAGGTAGGGGTATGAATCCTGCAAATGGCAAGTGTGTGTGGGAGGTAGTAGGGTGTGTGTAATTGCAAGTGTGAGAGAACAGATCCTTTTGGCAACTACTACAATACACCAGATGCTGCATATTCCCCCAGTAAACACAGGGGATGTCACCACACTATCAGTACAGCCAAACAGGGCTACTTGCCCAGTAATGCCAATAGTGCGCTCTGCTACTGGGTCTATTACCACTGTCAGAGCACAGATAGGTATGTTTTGGAAACCCACAACTGCCACGTGTGGTTGTGTCACACAATATGACCATGTGTGGGTTGTTGTTCATAACAATGCATGCCATTGCCTAAACCAGCAATGGCAATGCACACATGATGTATGTGTGTGACACATACACATATATACCTGTGACCTTCAGTAGTTACCATGTCTGACACATGCCTCAAGTGGATAAATGGTATTCGCAATGCATAACATTATGACTGTGTCTTACTGTGCAGGGGCCGCATGCGGTATGTGTATATACAGTGTGAGTTGTATATGGTATAATACCAACAGCAGGGGATACACATCTGGTCTGGGCCATATAGTCTACATGTAGTCGATGAACAGGTGCTGCATGTTCCCACCTGTTGTGGGAGTGGTAACATGTTGTTCCACTGCAATTCAGTGACTACATGCTGGGAACCTTTCAGCTAGTGTGTTGTAGCTACAGTAATGCTCACGCACAATGTTTGGCTGGATGCAGTCCAGCCATATAAAGACATTTCTAGAGACTGTCATATTGCCAGTGTTGTTAGGGAGGACAGGTGGGTTTCCTGTGTATGGGAGGGTTGTGTGTGCCAGGCTATGAACCAGAAGGCAGTCCAACACACTGTTAGCTGCTCATGGATAGGCCCTGATGCTTTGTGCTGTGCCAACAACCTGGAGGTGTGTGTATCTGTGGTGCCTTGAGATACCACCCCCCTGTCCATGTGTGTTACATGTGTAGGGGACGACAGGCATGGTATGAGGTATAACCTGGCAGTGATGGGTTGCACCTGTGAGCCGTGAATCAGGAATCTGGTACTGCACAGATATTGCAGTTTACCATGCTGAGGACAGTGTCCAGTGCATGCATCTTGCGGTGTACACTGCTGGTGTTGTGTAGCATCACTGTTAGTGTCCTATCCCGTGTGATACCCGTGGAGGTGGCTATGTAATCCGTGTCCTGCAGCAAAAGGCACTATGTGTGTATCAAGGGGCTTTGCCAATATACAATGGCCCATGGGTGTCACGTGCAAGCTGCCCCTCACAAATCATTGTGGCTTCCCTAGCATGTAAGCACACGTTGACAGCCATTGGATACCCTATGAATGACATTGGAGATTGAGCAGAATGTAGACATAGAACACCCTTCCTACATATTGTGGTAGCATACCTGGTGAGGGTATGATGGCAACCAAGATCAGGCTCATACTGGCCCATGCCACATGCTGAGAGAGCCCTTCTATGTTCCCTATCATGTAGTCCAGGGAGGTATGTCTCAGGTCATCCATAGTGGCATGGACAATGACTGAGTCATATGTGTCCATGCCTCTGACTGACCTGTATGCATGTGTTTTGTGGTGGACCATAGTGCCCCACGGGCATATCACTGTGACCTTCACCATGTACAGCCTGTTGAGTGGGACCCCACTGCAGCGGCCAAGAGAGGTACCTGACACATCTGTAGCAGGTGTGTTGTGTAGCCCTACAGGCTGTGAGTGTGTGGCACACGGGATGTGTGTGCCATGTGTGGCATGTGCTCTGTTCCGACTTAACGTATGCCTGTGTGCCAGCTGCGGAGGTGTGTGATGCTCAGGCAGGATGCTATTCTGAGTCTCCAAGTATGCCCCAGTGTGTTCGGATTGCTGTCAGTGCGGGTCTATGTCAGACTGGTATTGTAGTCACTGTAGTATGTCATGCCACCTGACAGGGTATGGCAGTACTGGGTTCAGAGTGCTCAGTCCCCAGATTGGCTATGTGGTGGCATCTCACACATGTGTTGTACGTTCCTGGCCAGGGAAGAGGGTTGACTGCATACATGTGGCAGCTGTGACATTGCCACATGACTCACATAAACCACAACTGGACCATAGAGGTGATTCACAGGTTACCTTTGCACATGCTACCATAGTAGTGTGATTGCCATGGTGATTACCAACACATAGGGCCAATGGGGAACAACATACTGAAGGTGAGTATGTGTGGGTGTACTGCTACTGATTTCATAGCACTGGCATATATGACTGCACACGTGGGTAAATGCCAGGTAAGTCATATGCAATGTGTCACAGGCAACGTACATGTGAACAGGACAGACAGTGACGTTCTGTCATGTGGAAAATTGACATACATATAGTACGCTATGCAGATGTCACTAGGAATCCACAGAAGCTCTGTAACTCTGCATTGCAGGTGGAAGCAGTGTTCCAGGGAACCCCAAGCAAACATGCATGCAAACAAAGCTACAGTAAGCAGGGCTGGAAGTAGTCCATTGTACAACAAAGAAGGGGTAACACTTCCAGTAGGTAACAGTGCAAATATGCAGGCACTATCAACATGTACCCAGGAATGCACAGCTCAGATGTCCATGGTAGAACTGATATTATGTCATAGTTAATTGTAATTTGTATTACATTGGTACTGCACACATATCAACATGCGTAAACATCCACATTGCATAGTCGTTGTGGGCAACATGCCACCATTACTGTACATGTCCATCATTGCGTATCACTACTTGCATTAGCTTCTCCCTGTGCTACCTATGTATGTGGCTATCTGTTGACATCCTTACCACCGGTATGCAATAATGTGCAGCTGTTACACTATGGTACTTACTATGGGTGTAGATAACAATTCAGGACAGTCATACAGTTACTGCATCAGGCATGCTGGGATATACACACAGTCATATCAGCACACTGTACTGTTACCAACATGATACTAGTAATACACTTCTATGTAGTCACCCTGTGCATCAGCAACGTGTTTACCTGTTCCTGCACTGATGTTGGAGATTGCAGGAGGTGGCACAGTTTCATCATATGCACAGGGTGTGAATTAGGTATGCCTGAGTCTGCCACTGATACCACCAATTGACATGTGTGTGTATGTGTGTTGGTGAGGGACAGCAGTACAGGGTGGGGCACTGTTGGTGCAGTGTGTGCATGTATGTGGTAGCCCTAGGTGTTAACATTTTGCATGTGTGTATGCATGCACACAGTTCCACCTCATGGCTGCCATATACTGGAGTTTGTGGACAGCCACAGACTGCACCTGGCAGGTCATACAGATCAGTGTCTGTGGGCACGGACACGGTACCTGTGCCTGGCAGGGGTGCTACGGACCGTATCCGTACTAAGCCAGACTGGGTACTGTCATCAGAAGCGGGAGTGTGTTGACTGGACACAGGTCCCTGTTGGGACTGTCCAGAGCCACGTGCACGTGGTCTCCTGGGGCGGTCTGATGACAGCACAGACCCAGCATTGCTGGGGCTGCTGCTGGCACTATGGGGCATCCGCGGGCCTGTTGTCATCCGCGCTGACTGCCAGCTGCTGCTGTTGCTGGCATACGGCCACGTCGACACCGCAACCATCCACCATTGCCCTGGCTCATGGACATGTGGTTGTGGAACTGCTGTAATATGTCCCCACAACGTCTGTCTATGACATCGGTGAAATTACGGATAGCATCCGCGATGTCACGCATACTGTCAGTCATGGCTGTGCGACATGCTCTCAGCTCCCTCAGACCCTGTCTGGTGTACCTTTCCATATGCGACTGTGCCTGCATGACAGCCCGAAACATAGCTGAGGTTGACAGACCTCTTTGGGCACGTCTGCCAGAGGCAGTACGCCCACGGATGCTCCCACGAGAACCCATGGGCAACTGTCTGTGTGGTACCATCGCAGGACCCTGCCCATGGCTGCTGTGTGGGGAAGCATGTGCCACAGATACCACATTACCCTGGTCAATGCCCACTGTATCCTGTCCATCACCTAGGGACAATGGTGACATAGGATGTACTGGCAGGATGACTGTGTGCAATGATGGGGTTGACAGCTGTGTACTGTCAATTGGCTGACCAATGACAGACCCTGACACACCTTCCTGTGCCATTACACAGATATCATCATTATCAGTACCTGTGGCACCAGATTCAGGTTCCCTGCTGCAGGACACCAGAGCAGCACCAGAACCTGTGGGAGGAAGACAGGAAACACAGTTTACAATGTCTACACAATGTTACCAGTGATGCACTAATGCACACATGCACACATGCACACATGCACACATGCACACATGCACACATGCACATGTGGACACAGGCACACATGCACACATGCACACATGCACACATGGGCACGTGCACACGTGGACACGTGGACACATGCACACATGCACACGTGGACACAGGCACACATGCACACATGCACACATGCACACGTGGACACAGGCACACATGCACACATGCACACGTGGACACAGGCACACATGCACACATGCACACCCCGCAGTATACACACAGAGCACTACTGAGTTACACTATTATTACTAGCACTATCAGGACTATTATAGGTATTGTTAAAACACACTCACCAGCATGGATGGGCTGCCTTGCTGTAACACTGGAGGGACCTGCAGAAATGAGGGGATTAATGTCAGTGGGCACAACTGTGCCATTGATACTGCGTATGATACAGTGCAGTAGTACACCAGTTGCCTTTCACATGTCAGCTGCTGATATTGGCAATATCACACCTGCACAATTACATACTATGTTGACAGCTACATACCACGGACACACCTTACACATGCATAAACTAACAGTGTACAGAACAGTCAAGTGTACATATGGCATATTACCTGCACGCTCCATGTCGTGTTGCTGTGTGGATCCAGCCTCCATCATAATGCAGGTGTGTTGCTGTTGATGTTCCTGGGCTGGAGCCACAACACTTAGGAGTAGCCCCTCCAGTCTGGTGAGGGGGGGATGTGTGGCCACCCCACCTCCTGTGGCGACCTGTTGCCTGTGGATATCCGACGCACGCTGACGGACATTTCTGATTAAATCACTGCAGTGATGTCGTACCTGCTCATATGTCCTATTATGCGTGCCAATGTCATTTACCCTACGGACAAGGTCTTGCCACAGTGCAGCCCTCTCCTGCTGATTCTGGCTGGTGCGGGAAAACAGTATGTCATAATCCCGCACCAGGCTCTGGTGTATCTCTTCATCTTCTGCAGCAGAGTAGGCAGGATTTCGCTGATGCGCCATGTCCCTGAAAGAGAACACAAACAGGATATCAGCAAACTATGTCAGCAATATATGGCACACATACTATACATGATACTCAACTGTAGTGATATACTACTACTCCCATATGTAGCACGGTGTGTCTCTTGGTGGATACACAAGTACATGGCCAGATATCAGTGCTCAGCCAACACCTGTGCAACAATACCTGCCACATTCCATACAACATAGTAGCAAGCCCCATCGGTCAGCACACTGAGACAGGTCCAATGCACAACCTCACTCTGGGGTTCATACCAAGGTACTGTATGTGGAACGCCATCCACTAGTGTGATCTGGACACAAATTACTCGGCCTGGATATACATATCCCACCACCACCACCAGCACAGTAGACTACTTTGATATATATGTGAATAGACAGATATTCACTTGTTAGGACTGACATGGTATCCATGCAGCCCACTGGGCCAGTGGAAGCCACAACCCACAATGCTGACCCCTTTGCGAATGCTTCCCACGGACATCCCAAAGAATGCATGGAACATGCACACACATTTCTAACCCAGACCCTATGCACAAAGGTTAGGCATCCTGTCTGGTGGACCCCAGCCAAAGGCAGATTGTATAATGATAGAAGGAGGCTACTGCAGGACAGAGCAGATTCACATAAAGGGAAGGCATCTGTGGTCAGCACTGGTAATAAGCTACGGTCTCTCATAACAACATCCATGGCCTACTCTGAGAGGGAAATGGCCACGGACACTATAGATAACCACAAGGCCTTCTTCAGTTATGTTAGACATATGGACCAAATGCCTCAGATATGCTCTGAGTTACTACACACCTACTTAACATTCACTGAACACACAGATATTGGCAACATTCTGGCAGACAGGTTCAGTGCACATATCCCCCCTCCTTCTCCCCCACACTTAGAAATACTTATCACAGCTGAATGTAACCTCCCTATCATCTCAGATGTCCAGGTGAGGGCCGCCCTCAGCAAAGCAGAACACACAGCATCAATGTGACCTGATGGTATCCCTGGATGTGTGCTACGTGAACTCCAAGAGGAGATACAACCGCATATAAGACTGATATTTAACCTTGGCCATACTACGGGATATGTACCTGAACACTGGCATACAGCAACAGTGG
Organism: Protopterus annectens; assembly: GCF_019279795.1. Classification (NCBI taxonomy): domain Eukaryota; kingdom Metazoa; phylum Chordata; order Ceratodontiformes; family Protopteridae; genus Protopterus; species Protopterus annectens. The sequence continues at coordinate 554,836,905 of NC_056746.1, forward strand.
TCCCACTCCACTAAGGAGGCACCTCTACTGACCCTGGGAACTACCGCCCCATAAGCTTAACCAGCCTGGTCTGCAAAGCTATGGAATGATTCATTATGGGACGCATATACAGCGATATTGGGTACCTGCAGACACTTGATCCCACCCAGTTTGCCTTTGTGATGGGCTGATCCTGCCTTTTGAACCTGGTTGACCTTTCAAAACAGTCACTACAGCCATTGATGAGGGCAAAGCAGTCCATACAGCCTACCTGGACTTGCCTAAGGCCTTCAACACAGTACTCCACTCAGGCATCATAGACAAGCTCATCAGCTTACATGTTACTACATATGTCACATGATGGGTTGCACACTGGTTGAAATACAGAATCCATAATATCGATATTGCAGGAGCCATGTCAGACTCAAAGCCAGTCACATGTGGTATCCCACAGGGCTCTGTCCTAGGACCCCTCTTGTTTGGCATTTACTTCTCAGATGTGAAAGCAAACATGTGCGGGTTGTGGATGACAAAGTTCCCAGATGACTGCGAACTAAGCGCTATAGTCGTTACACCAGCTGACACACACATCCTACAGACAGGCCTCACTGAAACGGACAACTGGTGCCAGGATCATGGCCTAACACTGAATGACATGTAATGTATAGTCATCCCCTTTGGGTGAAACTACGTGCACACAACTTATCACATGGACATACCTATAGATACAGACCAATGACACATATGGAGGGTTCACAGTATGTAGACTATTAACTTGTTACTTTACATTACCTGTGTTTGTCGCAGCTGGTTGTGTTACCATTACTATAGCTTCCTGCTGCTGCTAGCCCAGCTTGATACTGACACTGATGACAGCTTCAACTTAGTTTGTGTTACGTGTGTTTTGTTTGTGTTCTTATTTTCTTTTTTTTCTTTTTTTTTCTCTCTCTCTCTCTCTCTCTCTCTCTGTCTGCCTCCAGATGGTGCAATGAAAGTATTGCATGTGTGGAGTGGGAGTACAGGATGCTTTTGTAGGTATCTGCATAAGTCCATGTGATGGCCTCTGCACCAATTGTAAGCCAGCATTTGCTAATTGCATGCAGCCAGTTGTGTACTGATTGCAGTTCTCACTGTGATTTCAGGACAGTGCTATAAAAGGGTATGTGAGATAGGCATTGCCCTTTCAGATTGTAAGGGCGGGGACCATGCTGGTATGCTGTGGACACTGTTCTGTGAGTGTAAAGGTTAGTATCTCTCTCATGATTCAGGCTGTGTTGTAGATTCACATTTCTCCATTCATCTCTCCTGTTTCCTGTACTAAGTGTGTATGCACACTGACACCTACAACTATATATATATATATATATATATATATATATATATATATATATATATATATACATACATTTATATATGTATATTAACTGACATTATTACCTACTAGCTACCAACTAGCATGGCTGTTTCTGTTCACACACTACTATTATAGAAATCCACTAGATTTGACAGTAAGTATACATGACATGCTTTGTGTACTACACATCCTATATTCCCTTTACATTCATTCCTACTATTACATGATATATTTATTTTAGCACAATGTTCTTGTATAACAGTCATGGCTTAGTGGTAAGTCATGCAGACTACTGTTTCCAAGGTCCTGGGTTCGGGACTGACAGTGGGATTTTATTTTGCTTTTGAACTGACTACAGGACCTGTCAATCAGAGTGACTAAGGCACTTTTAAGCAGTTGTAACTGGGTTAGCGCTGGTTTGCGTGGAGCTCCCGCATGCACACTGACTTTCAGCTCCGCGCACACCCGCTTACAACCGCTTAACAGTGCTTACTCTGGCGCACACCCGCGCTATTTTCTTTGAAAGAAATGAAAATGGGGAGACAGGAAAGTGGTGAAAAAGGGGTCACAAAGAGGGTAAGACAGTAGGGAAACAAGCTTGGGTTTTGCAGGAGGGATGTAGGTAAGGCCCATAGCTGCCCATTTCTTCATCAGCAACAGCTGTGCATATGTTTGTAATTTGGTGTGACATTTGAAACCTTCCACCCCTGAGAGAGGTGTCAGGACAACAATAATACTTGTTGTACAGCCAATTGTAATTGATAGTTTCCATGTCCAGCAGACATGTGTGCGGAATGGGCAGCTATGTATGGGGCGTAATTTTTTGTGGGTACAGAGTGCCCTTTTTTTTCAGGTGAGAGTGGTATGTCAGGTAAAGGAAGTCGGTATAGCTGGGGAGGTAGGTTGGGTAGGTCAACAGACAAGACAAACAAGACGCATACAGGGGCGGTGTATGACATGTGTGGGGGGTTACACAATTGACGGGGACGGATGTTTGGATATCCAGAGCCCATGAGCCCACAGATGGCAACAGTGGAACTGATATCCCCACCCATGGGCAGTTGCCACTGTTCCTTCACTGCCCAGGACGGGGCTGTGCTGGGGGCTGTGTAGGCCGGGCAACAGGCATGCCCGTAAGTTGTGCCACCTGTGCCTCAAGCTGGCGTAGGGGCCCAAGAACAGAGTCCCGGATCTCCCTACGCACCACAGTCCGGACGCTACAGAGGGTGAGTGGTGGTTCTCCTCCGGCCACACTTGCAGAGGGGGGACGGGCCCCATCCCCTGCAGCGCTTCCACCCACAGGTGGCACAGGGCCACCGGAGGAGGGTCCAGACTGGGCACTAGTGCCAGGTGCACTCGCCAGCTGAGGTGGGAGAGGTGGGTCCGCTGGAACCCGCCTTCCCTGTCGTCCTATGTTTTGCATTATGTCATGACAGTTTGGGTTAGTAACATACAATACCATTCGCAATTAGTTGTAACAGCATGCATTAGTATTCCCATTAACCAAACACCCAGATATTCACACCATTGAACAGCGAGCATAACACATGCATAATTTGAACAGCAATACACAGTCCAACAACATGCAGGGTTGATTGATGGCAACAGGCCATCAGGTTTGGATGTATGAACAGGGCAGATGCATCAACGTACATGCAAATATGTATGACCCAACAGGACAAATGTCCAGGGGTGTTAATTGTGATTGCACATACCAATTTCATGTGGAATGGATTATATGTGGTTATAGGGTGGGGTGAAGAAAATATAATTAACACCTTCAAGTACCAATACATATGCTGTACATTTCTAATAGCTGCAGATATATACACACTACTGTTCTAACTACAGTTTCCTATATGATAACTACTTCAAGTTGGTGATAGGACTGTTACTGCTACATCAATATACATTTTATTGTTATTCATACACGTTCATATCTGGCTTTGTTCAGCTACATCATCCTGCTACATTTGCTTTATATAGCTATAGACAACTGTGGATGTTTGGTATTTCAGACAATCATACTATCTGCATATTGCAGACTGAGAGCAACATATCCAGATTTTGGGATACACATTCCAGCTGCAGCAACACTTTGAACACATTTCGCAGTTTGGTTCTGCTTGTCACATTCATTTCATTCTGTACTGACTGCAGTATACTTTATTCAGGGGTTATTACTACTTTATTGGTGGATTCATAACTCTTTCTCACACTCTCTCACTTGTTTTCATTTTACTATTCAGGATGGTACTTACTTCTAGGCTTTATTGACATGTTTTACCTGTAGTTATTACAATCCTTTCCAGCAGTCTCACTTCTGTCATGTTTCAGTATTTCAACAGGGATATATTTCACACATGTGATTTGCTCATCTTCTGCAGCTGTACTTTTCAGCCTGCTGCAGGTTGTGTACTATTATATTACAGGTGGGGCATCTTTATTTCAGACTTTATTTCAGACATTTTCATTTTTCTGTTTGGATTACAGACTGCAACACACTTTTGTAATCAAGCAATACTTGCAAACACTCTTACACTGTTACTTGCACATTTTATTACTTAGTGACTACACTGCACTCTTTTGCTAACTGTCATACTTTTATATTTCTTTACAGTTACTGGGAGAGGATTACTGACCTGCCTGGTGGTGCAACCGCACCAGCCTATCGCCATAGGCTCTGCGGTTCACAGAACGGACACCTGCAGCTGTAATATAAATGAAGTAATATTGGAATACACATCTCCATAATATCAGCTAGTTTAATTTCTTACATACATAATTAAATGTAACTTACTCAGTAGTGGGGCGTTGGGCATTTGCCGGGCCTCCTGGATCCAAAGGTTCAATTGGTCCTGCTTACGTCTCTTCAGGTCTGCATGGTGGTGACGGACCTGCTCACCAGTCCTTGGAATCCCTGTGGCACTGGTGAGATCATGAGCCAACCGGTCCCACGCCTCAGCCCTATATGCTCCCCACAGGACCTGGCCCTGCATGAGTTGGGCCTCATGATTGTGGACTAGGAGCCAGACCATATATCTGGACTCCTCAATGCCCCACCTCTGTGCTTAAAAGCAACTACCCTCACCTACTCCTGACATTCTGGCTGCAAGTTAGTTCTACAATCGTTTATGCTGTGTATTCCCACCTATGGGGCTTATATATGCCGTTTTTCCCACACTTATCTGTGATTGGCCATTTTGGAATTGTATCAACTTCACAAAACCTGCTTTGTCATGCTCCACTTTCTATTCATTCCTATATATTTGCTATTACTGCATTTCTAAGTACAGCTGTCATGGCTTAGTGGTTCAGTACCTTGACTATGGTGCATGGTATCCTGGGTTTGAACCTGGCCACTGCTTTTTATATTTTATGACTGTCTAGACAGGCTAGGGGTGTGTCTGTGTAAAGGCAGTTTTGTTACAGCTTGCTCAACGTTGCCCGTCGGTTAGCTTGTTGGCGCGGTGCGCAGCTCCGCGCAAACGGGTTACGCTGGTTTACGCCTCATTTGGCTGTCAGCACGCATATTACGCTCAGCTCAGCTAGGGGCACACAGTTTCAGCGTGTTAAACCACTGCTCACCTTCGGGCACTCATTTTACATCTGTTAAACCACTGGTCACCCACGGGCAGATGCACTCACCTTGTTAAACTGTAGCTCAGCTCTAGGCACATCTGGCATTTTTTATTATTTTGTTATCTCACATTTCTTCAAAATAAATGGCCTATGTCATTACATTTTACATAAAATATAATTTTATATGTGTACATATATGTCAGGGACTTGTTTCGTGCTTATTTCACTAAAAATAAAAATTGATGTTGTGGGGGCTCGAACCATGACTGCCTGCTCTTCAGCCGACATCTCTACCGCTATGCTATTGCTTTTTGGCTTACTTTGCATAGTTAGTTCTTATATGCTTTTCCACTTACTGCTAACTGTGGCTGAGCTTGACGCCAGCAAACGAGCGCACTCACGGGCAAACATCTTTACAGTTAAAAAAAATATAACATGTTCATTTATATAATTTTATGTTCATAGTCTGTGGGGGCATGTGTTGTGTTGTGTTTATTCACATTTCCATGTACTCTGTCGTGGGTGTTTACTTTGGGCACTTTTACTCTTCTGGGGGTGTGTCCGCTTGCAGGGCTCGGCCTACAGACACACCCCCTACTGTCTTCCACGGACCGTGTTAGCCTTAGGTGTGATTCAGCATGCCCTCATGCATATGCATGACATGCTGACGTCACACCGTTTAACTGCAGCCTCCGTGTAAGCCTTGTATCTCTTACACAGAGGCTTTGTGAATCCTGCCCATAGAGATTTTGCAGTGAAGTGGAAATGTTCTCTAATCCAGAAATCCTAGAAGTGAAAATGGGCGTGACATAATATTTGTTTCAGGTGAGGCTGAAAAGAAAAGAAAAATATATGGTAGACAAAAACTACTGTGGCAGCTACGTTGGAAGTATAGCACAGACTGTTCCAAGAAATTCTGGTTAATATAATTAGAAAAGTGAATACAATAGTAGAAAAGATTAAAGTCTACATATGGGGCAAGTCTGGTTTACATGAAAAGAAGGATGTAAAGGACATTTCCCTTTGCTATGTACGTATAAAGGTGGTACTAATTTAAAAAAATGTTATTTATCAAAATTGTACGTTCATTTTTAGTTGTTTCTATTAATTGTTTAAGTTTTTCTGCAAAACACATTTTTTGTGTGTATTAAAACAAAAAGCATTGAATGACTTACTTATTTTTTAAGAAAGGAGACACTCCTGTTAAAAGTCAGGTATGAAGGAAGCTTGGAATTTTGAAACTGAATTAAAGTTTATAGTACCTGTACTCCTTCTTCAGTATGTGCCATGAGATCTTTTATATCCACCTAAGGTATTTATTTATTTATTTATTTGTTGATGTTAACCAGGGTAAAGCACTCATCACAAATTATCAACTGTAGGCTCAGCTCAGGTTACATGAGTAGTAACAGAAAATTATACATCAACATGGCATTAACTTATCAAATACATGAGTATGTATACATAGATGTCAACATATGTAATACATGAATACAGAAAACTGTGCATTTACATAGAGGTTTACATATTTGTTGCAGTCAAATAAATATTTAAAAGCAAACTATATGTATAGATTTACATAACAAGAAGTAAGCAAAAGAAAATAAAAGGAAAGGGATGGAGAATAGAAAGGAAAAATTAGGAAAAGTGGGAGTTGGAGAGTAAGCTTGAGTGTAGCTTATTTGACAATATGTAGGTTGTGTATCATCTACAAATGAGTAATCCATAGTTGAATATGTGAGGGATTAGATTCTGTGGAGTTGTGTTAAAACAAGGTCAGCAGAGTATAGAGAATAGGTATGTAAGTAGAAAGGGGGTTAGACATGGTCTCTTTGAGAGGGAGATACTCTGTGGTACAATGAACTCGTACAGATGGGGCATCGGTTTAACATCTCATCCAAAGGATGTCACACTCATAAGTGCAGGTCCTCCCCTCCACAGGCTGCATTGCAGTGTAGTACTGAAGATGAATCCATGCACTTGGTGTTGGAATAGAATCCACGGCTATCTGATCTTCTACCAGCAAGCAAGCTACTTGTTGATGCTTTGACAGTATGGCTGCTCCTGTACTCTTCATTTGGTTTGTGTTCAGTATTTCTTTATAGACATCTTACAACAATGAGGTAAGCAGCAGTTCCCTTTACTGTAATGATGTAAATGCCTAAGCTAGACAGAGTCATATGACATCTCATCTGCGCTTAAACGTATGGGCTTCTTAAAGACACATAAAACTATGTTTTAGATTACTGCTATTAAGCTTAATGATTATGTCAACAATAGGCTGGTATAGGCTGCAATGGATAATACTATATGCTAGATATACCAAATAACATGCAGCAGAATCTGTAAGGTAAATATAGGCATACAATACATACACCAAAATACATGCATGTGAAACATACACTGTAATTTGGAAGCAGCATTATTATTCAGTCCTTTCTGTCATAGCTTACAAACAAAATCATTCCATTTAGGTGGTTTTCATGTGAAAAAATCATTTCATGCGAATGTTATCTGGACACCTCACTGTCACTAATAAATTCTGCCGGAGTCATGGTAGCTCAGTGGTTCGTCACCTGTAGTTCGTCACCATCAGGTGATATGCTAAATGAGGAAATGGCCAACATGTGGCTGCTGTTCAGATGCATTGTGAATTATGCTCCAGAATAGTTTGCAGCTGGAGTAACTGTGGCTCTGCTTATCTTAGACTGTCCCTTACCGATAGTTTTAGTCACTTCAATGAACTAAAATGAGAAAAGTTCATTTGGTTTCTGCTGTGTCTTAAGGCTAGACCCTTCTTTTGTTCTGATCAGTTGTACAATGCTTGAGTGTTTGTATGTCCACTTTACAACTGCTTTCTATTTCTTCAAGTGTATGCCAGCTAGATGTTTGGGTATTAACTATTTCCCCATGGCTCAGCACAGACAAAGTTTAGCTGATCTGTCACATAACATTATTTCTGTTTTAACTAAGCTTCTATCACATGATGGTATTTTCTCTTGTTGAAGCAGAATAAAAGATGTTCACAACTTTATTCTCCATTCTCTTCTGCAGCAAAACTGTAAATATGACAACCATGTGGGTTACAGTGACACATTTATGCTTTCAAGGAGAGAAAGATAGTTCTATTTTGTGATAGCAGCACAATGTTTGATGGTATTTTCACTGTCTGCATAACTCTCTCAGTTTTTCATCAGGTTTGCTGTCTTCAACTGAACCTATAACCTCAGATCCTACAGTAATAATGACACTTCTTTACAAAGAACTCAAAATATTCTTCAGGTATATGTGTATACTGTTTGAGTCCTCACACCACAACACTGGAGTAATCTCCCTGCTACAATAAGGACGGTAGTACTCTTCCAGGATTTTAGATCAAAACATGAAATGCATCCTTATTAAACTACTACTTACTCCTCTTTCAGTAAGACTTCAGTATCCTAAATTACATTTACAATATGTAATTCATCCTGACCTCAAAACATTGTGTATGTGTTGATTGTAAACCATATGTACTGAATGTGCTGAACGTATACTGGATGTAGTGAATGTGCTGGATGTATACTATATGTACTGAATGTGTTAAGCATATACTGGATGTAGTGAATGTCCTAACTGTATGCCATATGTATTAAATTCGATTGGTGTATACCATATGTATTCAGTGCACATAACACATAATAATAAGCTGGATTCCAACAAAACTGACACAGCAATAGCAGATTGACAGAGGTTGTCTACTCTTACTTTACCAAACTGTTCAGTCCACCCATTACACTGAGATTACACCATACAGTGGTAGGGTTTGCCCATTTCAATACCGGATAACATCAAACATGTATTTCTGCATCCAATGCCACATACAATAAATAAAAACTGTTTGAAGAGAACATACTACTATGTAGAACCAGTTGGAAGTGTCACCTTCAGTGGCAGCTGGGAATATAACTTCATCTGTACCCTACAATTTTAACAGTGATTTTTCCAGTGCTTGTTATAGAAAAAGATGATAAAACATGCCGATGCTTATTTAGCTATATTTATGCCCAACAAGTTCTATGTCAATAAGATAATAATTTGAAACTGCTTCAATGTGGATATGAATGACAACTCCCATTTATCTTGTGTTCTGATTTCTGACACCCTCATGTATTTCAGAATACAGATATTCCCATTTCTCCTAGGCTTTAATCCTAAAAGAAGCAACAAGGCATGATACCAGAAACCACTAAATCTTTGGGTTGCTGGTTTCACACATGGGTAGAATTGCTGGAGCCATGTCAGACTCCAAACCAGTTACAAGTGGCGTCCCACAAGGCTCAGTCCTGGGACCTCTCTTGTTCGGTATATATTTCTCGGAGGTACAGGCCAACACTGAAAGACTGTGGCTGACCAAGTTCGCAGATGACTGCAAACTGGGCGCCATAATCGACTCTCCAGCCGACACAAGCATCCTCCAAAAGGGCCTCATAGAAACAGACAACTGGTGCCAGAGCAATGGCCTCAATCTAAACGCCAAAAAGTGTATAGTCATCCCCTTCGGCAAAAACAAAGTGCCCACAAATTACCACATAGGTGGTAATCCATTAAGTACAGAAGAAGTAATTAGGGACCTGGGGACCCAAGTTGATAGCAATCTATCATTTGACAACCACATGGCCAAAGTGGTTAGAAAAACATTTTATATAGCCCACTTAATCATGAAGGGATTCACATCTAGATCAGGGGAGGTCATCGTGCCTCTTTACTCATCCCTCATCAGGCCCATAATTGAGTACAATGCCCCTTTTGGGATGTACCTTACCAGACACCTGCAGCAACTGGAAAGACCCCAAAAGTACCTCACCAAGAGGATCAATGGGCTCAAACAGATGCCATATGCTGCCCGGTTAAAGAAACTCCAGCTCTACTCAGTGGCATACCACCTGCTCAGAGGCGATCTGTGCCTGACGTATAAAGCCATGTCCAACCTGGAATTAATGGACATGCTGCACCTCAGAAAATCCAAATCCCATCGAGCTATGCGCTCGAGAGACTTGAACCTCAGCACTGAAATAAATAGGACATGCTGGAGGGACAGATTCATAACCCAGAGGCTCCCTTCACTCTGGAATACAATCCCAGTCCAGGTTAGGCAGAGTCCCTCATTGACTCTCTTCAAGAGGAATCTTGATGAGTGGATGGGAGATCGTAGGTTTACCCCGGGTATCACTTCTGTGTCACTGTTAGACAGAGGCACAGTATACTAACCTCGAAAAAGGGCATAGCAAAATTAATTTAAAATGGGTGGCGAAAGCCAAACACACTCTGGCTAGGCTTATAAATGCCCTAGGGCAGATAGCCTAGTATGAACCTATGAACCTATGAAAGTTCCAAGTAGCTACAGATATGAGTTGCAAAAGATCCCTGAGGACATTCAGTTTGTGCTTTCACTTACAGCATAAATAAGACATACATTTGTGATTTAGAATGTAGGGGATTGTGTTTTAAAATTAAGCTTGCCACTAGCTATTTGTACCATCATCTCTCCACAGCTGCTGACAGTGCTGACTGAGACTTGACACTGAAAGGATTTAAGTAATGAGCTATTTCATGAAATTAATTTACAATATGAAATTCCTAGATGAATGGGAAATTAAAATGTATATATAATTAATTCAGTAGTATATCACACTCGTGCTAGTATAATTATTTATCTGGTTGTTCCAGGGGTTTAAAACTATGGCTGCTATACCTATAGCCTGCAGCTATCCTGGGTGTGGTTCCCACAGTCTCTTGTTTCCTTACTGTATGACCCCGGGCAAGTCACTTACCCACATTGTGCTTCCAGGCTTGGATTTTGAGTCTATTGTATTTTATTATATACCCCCATAACTTCTGGCACTGCTGGCTAAGAGACAAGACAAACTAGGTAAGTATTACTTAATAAAAATGAACTTGAAGTTATGCCCTCTGGGTTATTGGTAAATTAAAAAGAACTAATATTCCAGTTTAGCCCAGTTCAATAGACAAACTAATCATTTGCTGCAGTACACAACAGCAACATAAAGTCAAATAAAAAAATAAATAGCATATAAGATACAAAGTATCTAAAAGCTATATTTTAAAAGCAATACATCAGGTATGAATGTGGGTTACGATTGGATTACTCATACATGGTGCCTTCCTCATAATCAAGCTATATTAAGTATGAAACAATTCCTGCATAACCCATGCACAAATAGAGTATCCTTCCACACCGTCAGTCAAGATCAATAATTTTATTTTTCAATTTAGTCCTTTTTAAAATATAGCCCAACTACAGTTTTCAACTATTTTTTTTTCAGAAGACCTCTCTACACCCACTTTACCAAATTAATATAGCATTTGATAGTCTGAAAGCTTTAGTTCACTGTACATTTGTCTGATTTTCAGATTTACTAATGCCTTTCAGTTTGATGACGTTATTATTTTAACTTCTTGCATGTAGAAATCAAAGAAAATTATGGCAGAGACTGTAAAGCCAGATCTCCTGACTTCTCATGTGAAGAAGCTGAGTGTGTAACTAATCATTCCATAGTAAACTGAACAAGCTTTATTTAAAAAAAAAAGCTAAGTTTTAACAGACACGTCTTAAAACCTAAAATACTGGTAACAGGATTTGCATTCACCTACTATACATTATAAGTATGAAAACAAATTGTTAGCAGAAATAGAAAGACAAATATATACATACATATATATATATATATATATATATATATATATATATATATATATATATATACACAATTCCTTTTACTTTCTCTCTCTCTCTGTCTATGTGTGTGTGTGTGTGTTTGTGTGTGTGTGTGTGTGTGTGTGTGTGTGTGTGTGTGTGTGTGTGTGTGTGTGTGTGTATATACATATATATATATATATATATATATATATATATATATATAAAAAATTCCTTTTACTATTTGTTAAATCACTGTTTCAGTGAAAAAATACTTTTACGTAAGATGACATTGCAGTTGAAAATGTAATATTGCAGTTGAAAAAGTAATAATTTCCAGTATATATAAACATAATAAAAGTGAGTACTTTTCTTTTGGCCACATTCTTTTGTAAACTAATACTTTTATTTGTGTGTGTGTGTGTGTGTGTGTGTGTGTGTGTGTGTGTGTGTGTGTGTGTGTGTGTGTGTGTGTGTGTGAGTGTGTGTGTGCGCTTACATATAGCCTGAACTGATACAGATGTATGGATACAAACACACACACACACATGCACAAAAACAAAACTGGTAATTTAAAATGTATGAGGCTCATGTAGTGTTTTAACGTATAAACAGTAGTACAAACGCCAACACACATAGGGAAAACAACCAAATCATCCATAGGTTACTAACAGCAAGAAGCTGTTTAATAATCATAGACATTCAAACAAATAAAAGCTCAAACAGAAATAGGTTAAGCACTTTCGTCCCTTTTATACGTCTGTGATTTCATCTGAACCATAAACTAAGTTAACTAACAGCTTAACTAATTAATAAAAAGCATTATGTGACACTAATAAAAACTTGCTTGTAGAATCCTTAAAGGAATACACCTTTTAGATCTCCAATTTAGGCTAAAAACAAGGTATACACCATTTAGATCCCCAGTTTATGCTAAAACCAGTTAAATCTAAGTGAAACAATACATAAAATGGTACATGAAATAATGTATAAAAACAGTACATGGTATGATAAAATAGTTTCCTATGGAATACATACTGTGTGTAATATCTACTTAAAGTCTATAGTTTCCTAGCTCTCAACATTAAAAGAGGTAATATAGAAATATGGTCGTTCAAGCTAGGTGAGTTTGAAGCATTTAACTTTAATTACCAAATTAATTCCCTGTTTACTAATACAGTTTTCCAGTCTCCTCCCCTTTCATTCTGTGTAACTATGAAGAATTCCAAAAGGAATTGTTTTGTAACCTGTACAAAACATTGTGTGTTTGAAAAGGGAGTCATTGAAATATCATAATTATGCTTGTAGATGCGTCTGTTCGGTTTTTCTAAAATAAAAGTTTTTACAAATACAACAGATAACAATGTATACTATTCACTTTGATCACAATGCAAGAAAGTGTCTTCCTCCAAAACAAAAGAAAGCATATGACAGGGTGCCTAGAGAGGAGTTGTTGGTATTGTATGAGGAAGTCAGGAGTGTCAGAGAAGTATGTAAGAGTGGTACAGGATATGTACAAGGGTAGTGTGACAGCAGTGAGGTCTGCGGTGGGAGTGACGGATGCGTTTAAGGTGGAGGTGGGATTACATCAAGGATCAGCTCTGAGCCTTTTCTTATTTGCAGTTGTGATGGACAGGTTGACAGACGAGATTAGACAGGAGTCCCCATGGACTATGATGTTTGCAGATGACATTGTGATCTGTAGTGAGAGTAGGGAACAGGTGGAGGAGACCCTGGAGAGGTGGAGATATGCTCTAGAGAGAAGAGGAATGAAGGTCAGCAGGACTAAGACAGAATATATGTGTGTGAATGAGAGGGAGGATAGAGGAATGGTGAGGATGCAGGGAGTAGAGGTGGTAAAGGTGGATGAGTTTAAATACTTGGGATCAACAGTTGAGAGTAATGGTGAGTGCGGAAGAGAGGTGAAGAAGAGAGTACAGGCAGGATAGAGTGGGTGGAGATGAGTGTCAGGAGTGATTTGTGACAGACGAGTACCAGTAAGAGTGAAAGGGAAGGTCTACAAGAGGGTAGTGAGACCAGCTATGTTATATGGGTTGGAGACAGTGGCATTGACAAAATGGCAGGAGTCAGAGCTTGACATGGCAGAGCTGAAGATGTTAGGATTTGCACTGGGTGTGACGAGGATGGACAGGATTAGGAATAAGTATATTAGAGGGTCAGCCCAGGTTGGAAGGTTTGGAGACAAAGCCAGAGAGGCAAGATTATGTTGGTTTGGACATGTGCAGAGTATATTGGGAAAAAGATGCTAAGGATGAAGCTGCCAGGTAACAGGAAAAGAGGAAGGCCTAAGATAAGGTTTATGGTTGTGGTGAGGGAGGACATGCAGGTGGCTGGTGTGACAGAGCAAGATGCAGAGGACAGGAAGAAATGGAAACAGTTTATCTGCTGTGGCAACCCCTAACGGGAGCAGCCAAAAGAAGAAGAAGAAGAAGATGCTAACCACCCTAAATAATTGGCCTTTGAAAACACTTTTTTTGCAGGAATATGGGTGGCAGGTTTTTGAAATGTAGGTATGCATTAGAGAAAGTGTCTTTCCTGTAGATAGTGGACTCAAATGTCCTCAAGTTCAAATTTCTTGAAATGGATACATCTAAATAATTAACTGTGTGTTTGAACACAAAAGGCTGTAGACCGCAAATGCCACTGCACCAGTGTATCGTAAAAAACACTTTAATGGATAATAGAAATTAAAAAAACACACAGATAAAAGTAAAGCGCTTTTCGTCTCACTTAGTTGTGGGACTTCTTCAGACAAAGAACCATACAACAACTACAAATATATATATCCTGGTGGGGTGGTGCCACAATTACAAACAGCACAGCTGAACTTAATACTAATTAAGTGTTAAGTAGTTTAAACTATTAAAGAAACTGTGTTTGCTGTGAAACATTGAATATCATGCTTATCTGACAACTAAACAAGTCAGAAACATTTAAATGTTATAAATTGTAAAATATTAAGAACTTTTTTTAAAACTTTTTTAAAATCTTTTTTAAAACATGTATATACTTAACGATATTGGGTCCTTAGTAATGAAATACAAATCCAATAAATACATACAAAATATATAATATAAAATACAGGTATTTACCGTAAACAAAATCCTGTTGTCAAACAATAGCTTACTATAGAAAAACACATGAATCTAGCATGTGGGTAAATGGGTACATTTTAAAAATGTAGTGTTTAAGAATTCTATAAAACTAAGTAATCTTTCTTCTATACCCACACAAAACAAAAAATTAATCATCCCAATATCTAAAATAGAGTTTCTAGCAATTGGTTATAGAGTCCAAAATGTACTTTTTCTCTCATGTATACATCAACAAATTAATGTAAACTGGGGTGCATGGCTGCACCCATTAATACTCCAAGTACCTGCCTGAAGTACTCTCCCTCAAAATAGATTAAATTGTTTGCAAGTACAAGTTCCAAGAGATCCATAAGTAATGTAATGGAGCAGTTATCAAGTTGAATGAGTTCTAATAATGCTGAATGAAAAAATCTAGACCCACCACGTGAGGAATACAACAAAATAAGTCAACCACATCTATTGTTAAAAAAGATGTTTTTATAGTCATAAAGATCTTGCTTTAACTTACTTAAAGAAAATCCCAATAATCTTTTAGAATATGTGGGATAGATTTAAGGGTGTTCTTGAGGGTCCATTCCACGCATAGCACTAGTAGGTATATTTTAGATCCTTGTGCAGAAACTATGAGTCTTTGGGGGGGGTCATCAACATTTTTCTGAACTTTAGGAATCCAAAGACAGCTGGTAAAAGGTTTTTTTTTTAATGGAAAGAAAGTTGTATGTCTCATAAATAACTATCCCTTGTGTTAAACAGTCTTCAAAGAATATGTAAATCTTCCTATAAGCTATCTTAATTTTGTTTTAACTGTGTTGTATTTAGTCATGTCTTGTAGCATATTATAAATTTTACTTACGTAGTCAATTTTGTCTGCTACTACTACCCACCGCCCTTGTTGGGCTTCATTACACTAATGGAGTTGTTGTTCTCTGTTTGTCATTGTTCAAATTTTGAACAGAGACTGTCTTAGCTTTGTAAAAATCATAAAGAGTTTTTGTACAACATTTTTCAAATGTTGCTATGATGGAGTTTAAAGAGGGATTAAATATATTTCTGCTTCTTAGGGAGGTGGAAGTTGGGGTGATAAAACATGTATGTTTGGAAAATTAAGCAAACAAATTCAATTTTTGAGTAAACAACTTTAATTCTAGAAGGAAGTACAAAATATCAGGTAAAGCTTAAAGTAAAAGATTAAACCCCTTGCTAAAGAGTGTAAAGTGATCAGTAGTAATATCTAAATTTTTGTAACTGAAAATATTAAACCCCTTATAACTACTGTATATAATTTCCTGTCTATCACCTTAATATTGTCTTCTTCAGTATAGTTAGACCAAAGTTCTCTTTGTTGTTCATCTGTTAGTACCTCTCCCCTGCCTTGTCTTCTCCCCTCCCAAAGGTTGTTTGCTATGGGGCGGAGATTATACAAAAGGTTGACTGGTTCTTTGGGTCTTACTCCCAGTCTTTCTGATCTGTGTGTGAGGGTAGGAAATTCATCTAAGTTATTCAAATAAATGAGTAGATGTTGACTTGTCAACACGAACATAATTGTTAGTAGTCTGTCTAGAGTTGGACTCTAAAGCAGTGACTAAGTTACATCCTGAATTAACTTCATACACATTCACATTAACAGTAAGTACATCTAAGAAATTTTCTTTTTTGATATTGGGCATTCCCTATTAGTATAATCATTGTGGTCTATTAATAGTTTCTTTTTCTTATGAATAATTATGCCTTTAAATTTCTCTTCAACTTTAAGAAAAATGTGATTATACTTATTCTTATTTAAATCAAAAAGCAGATTGTTAATAATGTTATTATTCAAAGCACACACACACACACACACACACACACACACACACACACACACACACACACACACACACACGCACGCACACATGTGCACACACACACACACATACACACACACACACACACACACACACACACACACACACACACATATATTTATGTGTACACATTCATGTCTACATAGTTTCGCCACTGCATCTGAAATTATTCAATTAAATTCGTATAGAGCAGACAAAATTTCTGACAGTGTAAGTCATAATGTCATTTTCCTAAAAGAAAGCTTTTCATTTTAACTTAAAATCTTTATTTTACATTCATTCGCTGAAGAGCTGAACAGAATATTCTAAGCAAAAGTCGGAGTTTATTACTTTTAAGATCTATTACAGTATTCCAGCCAACATAATGACTTTCTTTTGTTTTTTTTCCTCCATTGTACAACTTCCTTGAGACTTTCGTGCTGCATAGCTTGAAGCTGCCTTTAGTCTACCTTTATGTTAGTTAATGTCAAGAGTATAGCTTTTGTAGGCAAAGCATAAGAAAGGCCATATACTGGCATTTAATCTCTCCCACATGATGTTAACAAGTTCATGATTTTTAGTGACCTTGATTCTTACATCAACACTTCTCTACATTACAAAAATTGTACTGAAATTATATTTTTACTCTTAGTAAGAAAGAAACCTGTCTTACTAGAGCTTCATATCGTACAGCTGGTCATTTTTATATCTCACCCTAATACTTGTTATATTCACATATTTCTCATTGTTTATTGTAACATTTCACAAACCTACGTTGCTGCAGCCTACAAATGTTTATAGCAGGTGTAAACATTAAACATGCAGATAATGAGGAAAATGCATAATTTGTTATTTTGCAGATTGCTTCATTTTCGGGTTTATATACTAGTACTGTGCCAACAATTCATTTGTAATATCTCTTTAAACCTTATAGACAATTTCAGGCTCTACAGTTCCCTCATAATACAAGTGCTATATTTTTAGGTTTTATCTTAAGTCCTTCTAAGACAACTCCTTAAGATTTGTTGGCAGTTCATCTTTTTTTTTTGGGGGGGGTGGAATGCTCAGGTTCTTATTTTCTTGTATTGTTTCCTCTAATTGCCTGTAGGTTTAATCTGTGGCATGTGACTACAATGTCAGAAGAAAAGAGTGGAAGAGCAAAATATATTTTAAATTGCATGTTTCTCCTTTTCTGAGTTAGCACAATCTGATTGAGGGTATATATAAGTAAGGGGTCAGAGGGTGGAAGGGGGCTTGTTTCCTTAGAAAATATGTTATTGGTGGTTTGTAGGTAATGTATGTCTCACTAATTTTTGTAGAAGCAACTACATTTTCTAACTAATATTTTTCTTCATCTTACACAAGATAAGTTCAGTCTTTAGGATCAAGGTCAACATGCATACACACACACACACACACACACACACACACACACACACACACACACACACACACACACACACACGCACACACACACACACCACACACGAGCATACACATACTCATACCCTATGCTAAGAAAATGCTAATTTATGTGGCAAGATTATGGCCAATGCATAGCTGTCATTTAGGCAAAGATCAGACATTTTTCCCTTAAAAGTTTATGTAACCACCCAGTGTGCATGCCCATAGATGTCTAAGGAAGGATATGCAATGGACCAATGTGGGGATTTTTAACTACTTCCAAAAGAGACATAAACCACAAAATAAATACCCTCCCAATTACAAGTACTACTGTATGAATCACAGTCTTCACCAGCGAGTATAGACTGAAGTGTGCATCTTAAGCATGTGTACCCAATTTTGCACTGAGAGGTGAGTTAGCTTTGCATCATCATCTAGGTTTGTTTCATTACTTTCTCCAATTTCTCATCCAGTGCCAGGACCACTAATCAAATGGGTGATAGCTGTAAAGTGTTGTGCAGTGTTTCTTTAAGACTTCTTCTGTAAGGATACAATACATGTGGGATGTCACATGACTCTGCATTTTTCATGCAATTGCTGCCATTACAGCAAAGGGTGTGGTTCCTTATCATGTAAGACCTGTGAGTGTGTCCTTTGGTAGTTTCTGCAACAAGCCAAACAATTAATACTGAACTGTAGTCTATAAAAATAATACATGTTATCACAGCAGGATTAAAGAGGCAATCACAGCATCAACTTTTCAATGTGGTTTGCAGTTTTCAATCATCCAAGCATCATTTATCTCCAGCATTAGAAGATCTATATTTAAAAGTTGCAGGAATACTTCACTTGAAAATAAATCTATTAGCCCATCAGGACCAGTTTGGTTATTATAAGCATTAACCAAACAAAAAAAAAACTGAAAAAAGTTTGTCAAATAAAATAAATTGTCGACACCATTAGGCAAGTTGAAATAAAGCAACACAACAAGCTCCAGGTCTGATCCAGGAGCAGGAAAATGCCATTTTGTAATGAAAACATTTAAATGAACAAAAATAGTACCAAAAGATGTCAGGTTTTTGCCGATGAAACATGAACTGTACTTTCAAAGTTGGTGGGAATCCTGCCTCTTCAAACACTTTACTATTTACTTTCATTTAGAGCTACTGAGAGTTTGTATCAGCTTCCATTCTACCACTAATTCAGCCAGCATTATTGGTTCTACAAGATAAGTTAGACAAAAACTTAGGGACACTAGATGCTAAAGTCCAGACTTTAAAGCATTATTCGAGGATTACCTGAAAAGAAGACAAAGTTACAACTTTTCTTCACCTGGCTAGTGATGGTGGATTTAAGGTATTCAGTTCATTCAATCTTTCTCAAGTCCAGCAGTCTATTAAAGATACATTCCTACAGTGCCGTGAAAGATAGATAGATAGATAGATAGATAGATAGATAGATAGATAGATAGATAGATAGATATAGATAGACAGATAGATATATAGATAGATAGATAGATAGATAGATAGATAGATAGACAGACAGACAGACAGATAGATAGATAGATAGATAGATAGATAGATAGATAGATAGATAGATAGATAGATAGATACAGTGTAGGAAATGTGGACACCCCAACCATTTCTCAGGTTTGTAAATCTAGAAAAAATGGAGGGGAGCAGAAAACTGTTTTGCAAGTGCCTGATGCAAATAAAACTAATGACTGTACAAACATTAATGTGTCTAATTCCTTAACTGATACATGTAAAGCAGAAAATTATCTGTTTTAAATGCAACTGATAGTGTTGAAATAGTGTGTGTTATGTCTTCAACTAGTTTACAGCAATAAATAAACAGTTTTGTTAATGTAAAAACATGGACTGAAAAGCTGTGGAAAATGGTACATTTGCCACATTTAATGTTGAATGCAACATCATCATCTCTGAAAGTGTATTTAGAGAACTGACCTTGAGAAAGTGACTATGTGAGTCAAGTTTTTTCATTACTAACATACTCTGGTTACAAGATGAAATGACTGAGTCAAATTAGTTTTTGTGAATATAAAAAGTGCAATCAATTGCTTTGACATATGTGTGCTCAGCAATCTGACATATTAGGAAGGTCTGCTTTTGAACAACTGATCATATGTAGGAAAAGCAAAAATGTGCAGGTATAAGATGCTACATTTGATCTTAACCAAAATGCCAAAGTATACTGGAGGGTTCATAGTAGATATTGAGAATAATTCAAAAGTATACAGGCATAATGAGTCACAACTCATAAGTGAAATATGTATAGTTGCAGAGACAATAATTCACATAGTCACAAACAAAATAATATGCAACATTCACAGATGCTGTCATTCACACATCCATGCAATACAGAATGTTAAACCTCAGGAACAACGTGCACAATGCAATGATACGGCATCACAGAACACAAACAGAATTCTGGACTTGAAAGATTCATTTATGACTTTCTCTATCACACTTAAAATGACTTAAACATAAACTTGTAATGAAATTCATGAGTCATTGTTACTGATATTTAAATCCAGTAGACTGATATTACCAAACTACCTGCATAGTCTCCTGTTGGAGAGAATCCAAGAAACACAACTAATAGTTGTTAAATGTAAAGAACATCCAGTAATCAAAAAAATGCTTCACAGTATAGTCAACACAAGCAATCCAAAAAATGCTGTGGTTGTGTCTTGCAGGAATCAGTTCATATCCAGTGAGCATTTTTTGCAAGTAAAATAAATAAATCACAAGAGTTAAGGGCTTTCTTTCTTCTCTGTTAAGAACTGCGTCAAAACTACATACACTGACTCCATTTTAGTTTAAGTAACCAGTGTAATCACATAAAAAATGAAATCACATGACAAATGAAAACCTTTCCAAGCCATTCTTAAAGAGATAGTCACCTCAAAAAAATGCTAAATATTATAACTTACTACGTGAATTCAAAACACATAAAAAAACATTTGTGATATTTAAATGCAACCATAGCAAAAAACAATTCATAAGTAGTTTGTTTTAGACAATTAATTGCAAGTTTAGTGCCTTTAATTGTAAGGTACTATTAACAGAAGTATATTCATTTAACCCAAGTGTCGTAGAGGCATTTTGTCAATACCAATAAAAGTAAGTACAGTAGTTCAGTGTTGCATCATAACATTTCCTATAGACCATAGAGAAAAGCTGTTTCTAATGTATTTCATGTTAAGGACCATCAGTATTATATCTGGTCTGATTACAGCTCTTAGTATCCCTAGATCATAACATTAAAAGCTACATTGTCACAACTTTTCATCATGCTGATGCTGCCACTTTTTTTTCAGCATGGTATTTTTTTTCAGCATGGTATTCTTGACATACTCATCATAGGAAATATTCCAGAATTTGTAAGTTGCATTTTGGATTTTTTATTTTATTTTTATGATGTTGGAAGTTTCAATGAATCAAATATGTATATAGCTATGCAATTATGTATGTATTTATTTATTTACTTATTTTTTTTAATTAGAGTTTTTTTGACAGGAGTACTAACCTGGTCCTAGTGAGTCCATTTCAGGCGCAGCTGAAGGTCATGATTGATTATTTGACAAATATTTCATACAGGAGTAATATATTTGAAATATGCACAAGTTTATGCAAACATGTATATATACTCACATCGTTTTTGTGCATGTATTTATAAGTTCTTACATAGAATTTTAATGCTTATTTACATGGATTCTTTCATTTCAAAGATGCAGAAACTGAAACCCCATTTTATTGCTCTAAATTAGTTATTCATGCACATCTACACAGATTATTGCATGACTTGCATAGTAGACTTTAAAAGATCATGTACGTGATTAAATATAATATACATTCAACTCATACAAAATATATGGTATACTTTCAACAGCTAAGTAAAATTTTACTCTTGGAGGAAAAGTAACTGTCAAGAAAACATAGCAGTCACCCATTAACTCCTGCAGGAGCACTCGTGGTGCATCTAAGTTCAGTGAAGGCAGGTGGGTGGCAGTGTGTTAATGGGCCTACCTGTAATAACCGAAAGTATGCTTACCCGAACCTCTAATTGACGAGACAACTTCACCTAAACCTCTAATCACCAAAGCTACAAAACATTTTTGAATAGGTTAACTAACCACTTGGCCACCAGGGTGAACTTTGCCCTTTTCCCCAGTGTGGTGCGATCTCAGAGTTGGTATATTTGGTTGGAGGGGTGCAAGTTTAGTTTGTATCCATGTTGTTATTCTTTGCTGGTGGTCAAGTGGTTAGTTTATATATATAAAAATCCACAAATGTACTGTTCAGCAGCCAAAGATATGCACTTGGATAAAATGTATAAAAAACAAAATGACAAAACTAAGGTGATCACCAGACTGACTATCATAAAACTCTTCTTTAAAAAAATGAGAAATAAAAACCTAAAATGGCAGGATAAGTGCTTTCGGGTTAAACCCTTCTTCAGATCTGACAGTTTTTGTGCATGTGTCAGTGAAAATTCTCCAGATTGTTAGAATCCTTTCAGCCCTGACAGAAGTCAGATGAGTGAAAGACAGATGTTGTATGTTCTTGTGTGAGTTTGTATATTTTAGGCTTAGGGTCAGGGTTAGGTTAGGGGATAGATATAGTGTTGTTTGTGTATGTTTTTTAATGTGTGTCTGAGTCTGTCTTGTGCAGTGGCAGTCTTACATGAATGTTTTTCTTAAAGTAAGGTGTAGGGTTAGAGTTCTCAGAAGGGTTCAACATTAGGGTTAGGGTTAGCACCCATTACTAAGTTTTTCCTTTCTCAATGCTATTTCATTCAATATATTTTGTTTTCAGTATTGTGTATGTTCAGTCTTTTTGTTGGTATTTTCATTTCAACATTAAATTAGTTTGATCATACATAACAGAACCATATGTATATATATATATATATATATATATATATATATATATATATATATATATATATATATATATGCATTCCATACACTTGGTCGAAAATGATTCCAGGCAGTTCACTTCACTGAAAGCTCACTTGACTGAAAGCTCACTTGGTCGAAGTTCATTTGGTCGAAAATGGAATATAGCCTCTGCCTCACCGCAGTGCAACCCTGGAGTGAGAATATTAAATAAGGGGGGGAGAGTGGGAGGCTGGGGGGTGTGGGGGCATAGCCCCCCACATTATTCTAATAGTTTTTACTAAAAATATATATATATATATATATATATATATATATATATCAATGCATTTCTAATGAATATACCTTCTTATAACAGTGAATACATTAAAATTATCTGGGGAGCTATGCCTCCCACACCCTCCATTGTGGGGGCTATGCCCCCCACACCCCCCATATTTAATATTCTCACTCCAGAGTTGCACTGCAGTGGGGCAGGGGCTATATTCCATTTTCGACCAAATGAACTTCAACCAAGTGAGCTTTCAGTCAAGTGAGCTTTCAGTGAAGTGCAATTCCTGGAATAATTTTCAACTAAATAAAATTCAACCAAGTGTATGGAATCTATATATATATATATATATATATATATATATATATATATATATATATACACATGGGTACACTTTACTATCTCAAAATACTGAAATCTCAAATTTCAGTATCTCGAGACTAAAATATCAAAAGACCAGTTGTGCAAAAGTCCATATAACTGAATCTGGAAATGTCGAATCAGCGGTTGTGGTGGTGCTCTGTGTTAATGCATAGCTGGAGATTCAGGTAAGTGTTGATATTTTAAGGGTTTTGGGTAGGGATTTTAATGTATGTTAGTGTGTTGGGAAGTTGTAGGTGTAGGTTATGGTATGTAGGTAAGAGTGTGAGTGTGTAAGTGCTGAGAATGGTGGTGTTTGTATGTATGTGATGTGTGTTTGTGTGACGGGAACAGTGTGTAGTGATGGGTTTAACATCTTTGTCTTTTCCGTGCAACCTTGGAGTTAGTATATATAAGTAGCGGGGGTATGGGGGGGTGCAGTGGGGCTTGCCCCCCATCTTATATGTAGGGTAGGTTCATGTATTTTTGTTGGGTATTTACGTATTATCACAACCAGATTTCTGAACTGCCGTAATTTGTACAGTTTTCACAAAACGAGGTCTGTTCACCTAAGAATGGAAGTGTCAA